>NC_142122.1:355000-360000 GCF_056152115.1 Neolamprologus brichardi
GATGAAAGACATGCTGTGGAAGAGAGACAGAGGTTAATAACAGATATGATTCAATGCAGAGAGGTCTATTAACACATACTGAGTTATAAAGGTGACTGGAAAGGAAAAACTCAATGCATCATGGGAATTCCCAGCAGGCCTACGTCTATTGCAGCATAACTAAGGGAGGATTCAGGGTCACCTGGTCCAGCCCTAACTATATGCTTTAGCAAAAAGGAAAGTTTTAAGCCTAATCTTGAAAGTAGAGATAGTGTCTGTCTCCTGAATCCAGGCTGCCGGGGGATTCCCATGATGCACTGAGTTTTTTCCTTTCCAGTCACCTTTCTCACTCACTATGTGTTAATAGACCTCTCTGCACTGAATCATACTTGTTATTAATCCACAGCATGTCTTTTTAATCCACAGCATGGCTTACAAAAGTATTCGGCCCCCTTGAAC
The DNA here is from genome assembly GCF_056152115.1 of Neolamprologus brichardi. Lineage (NCBI taxonomy): Eukaryota > Metazoa > Chordata > Actinopteri > Cichliformes > Cichlidae > Neolamprologus > Neolamprologus brichardi. Next base: position 355,439 of record NC_142122.1, read on the forward strand.
TTTCCCACATTTTGTCACATTACAGCCACAAACATGAATCAATTTTATTGGAATTCCACGTGAAAGACCAATACAAAGTGGTGTACACGTGAGAAGTGGAACGAAAATCATACATGATTCCAAACATTTTTTACAAATAAATAACTGAAAACTGGGGTGTGCGTAATTATTCAGCCCCCCGAGTCAATACTTTGTAGAACCACCTTTTGCTGCAATTGGATTCCATTAAAATTGATTCATGTTTGTGGCAGTAATGTGACAAAATGTGGAAAAGGGGGACAAATACATTTGCAAGCCACTGTAAGTACACAGAGAGATAATGAGGGGATGAGGAACAGCTGGGACAAATCAGACCTAACAAGACAAGGGGAAACAAAACTAGACACACTGGATATAGGAAAAGGACTTTCACAATAAAACAGACATAACAAGGGTAATCTAATAAACAAATGAACTTAGCTAACCTAAAGAACTTATAAATAAACATCGACATCCAAACAAACTAAAACTTAAAACGCTGGGTCAACAGACCCAGGAAAGTGACAGTAAAATCATTTATTATACACATTATACTTATTTTCTTAAATTGCTTATCTATTATCTGTATTTTCACCTGGGGGTCTAGGGGTGCTGCTCTTCTTTTCATAACAAATTAGGACATGTTTATGATAACACACTGACAATATCAAGACAAATTTGGCCTTACTCCATCAGTGAACAGCATGCCCATGCTAACTTAAACTAGACCAGCAAGCTAACCACATGTGTACCAAGTGTTACTTAACAATAGGTACCAAACAAATTAACGGAACGAAATTAACTGTAACAGCAGTTTGCAAAACATTGTGACAGTTCTCAAGTGTTCCTACCTCAAATACAGCGCGTGTTGCTGTGTTTTTGTTGTTAAATGGACGAGGAGAGCCCGTGGCTGGTGAGAGGATGCAGCATTTCGTCAGTGGAGCATAGAACGACGTCTGTGATTGGTCAACAAGTGAGTAAAGCTGCATCTGATTGTTCGAAAGCCTCAACCAAAGAGCTGCTGGTCACGGCAAGATACAAACTCGCTTGAGCTCTGCGTGAACGGCACATCCGGGACCTTCAGCACTCAGGAGAGATTTATCTTGACGTATGTATTTACCTTTGATATCCATGATTCCACGCACACTTCGCAAGGTAAAGTTCTATGTTTAACAAGCTAATTAACGTTAGTTAAACGGGATTAAAACAATGCACAATCGATTTGAACAAACTGAAAATGGTGAATGATGATAAATGTTAAAAAATTACTTAAGCTTTATCTTCAACAATAGATATTAGAAGTTAAATTTAACTGTTCTTAAATTCCCACTGGAGTTAAAGGGACCTGCGGCCTAGCATGTGCTCTGCATCTTCAACTGCAGAGACAGTCAGCCTAAGCTCTTTTTAAGTGTAGCTAACTGCAACACACATTTTTTTCAACACAAGATATGTTTGGGGGGATTTAAAAGATAATATTAATGTTTTCGTATTTAGCACAAATCAACAGTATTATAGTTATTCGCTCACGGTCTGGGTTTCTGGCCCAGCGTTTCTCACTTTATTCTAAAGTTTTTGAGTTTCTTATGTTGACTTTAGTTAGTTGACTTTGGCATAACGTTATTAACATTGTTTTAAGAAATTTATGTTAGGGCTGTATATTACCACGTTTGTATTTTCATGCCATGTTTCCTGTTTTATTTTGAAAGAGTCTGTTGTGTTCAGTTCATTAATCTCACTTCCCTGTTGTGTCAATAGAATCATTTGTGCGAGCTACTACCCTGCTGTCCCTCGATCCTGTCTCAACCTCCAACAGGAAAATAGAAGTCCTCATATGGTAGGACCAGTGATTGTAGTGTGTGTGTTACATTGTCCTCATATTGTTGGGTAGCAGAACTGTACAGTGTTAAGTTTCTATAGAATCTGGTATAAGGAAGTCAGATCCTTCTGTAATAATATTCACTGATACAAATATGATCTGTAGTTAATTATCTAGTCGGGATTTAAATTACATAATGTTTCTGACATTATATTGTTGTCTTTTGTTGCAGACACCAAGTGCTGAGGTCCTGTCTCAACTTTGTACAGACCAATTGGTGAGTGACATACCCACTTCATTCTTCCAACAGGTTACACATTATTTTTTTGTATTTGGTATCAAGTATATGTGTCAGTTGGGCCTAGTGCATAAATGAAATGCACTTTGATTGTATTAAAACAATCAGTTTGAGTCAAAGTTAACCAAAATCAACATTAGCGTTAGGAGAAAGTAATTGTCTATACCATTTGTTAGTCCAAACTTTCCCTTAAAGCATCAGCTTGATCTTTATTCTGACTACATTTGATATTTTTGTCCTTTTACACATGTTTTTTTCCATTTAACCTCCCACTGATCAGTTTACATGATTTAATTTCTGGGGAAATAGATGGTTTTACATCAGTGTTGGGTTTAGAGCTTTTATTGACAACAGCAGGAGAAGTAAGAAGTCAGGAACATGAACTCTACATGTGTTCAGTCGTCATGTCCTCATATTGTTTTAAGCTGTGAAGGACATGAGTGTGTTTCAGTTGCCTTCCTCGTGTGGTGGGACCAGTGATTGTAGTGTGTGTTACATTGTCCTCATATTGTTTTAAGCTGTGAAGGACATGAGTGTGTTTAAGTAGAAGTCCTCATATGGTAGGACCAGTGATTGTAGTGTGTGTGTTACACTGTCCTCATATTGTTGGGTAGCAGAACTGTACAGTGTTAAGTTTCTATAGAATCTGGTATAAGGAAGTCAGATCCTTCTGTAATAATGTTCACTGATACAAATATGATCTGTAGTTAATTATCTAGTCGGGATTTACAGTACAGAATGTTTCTGACGTTATATTGTTGTCTTTTGTTGCAGACACCAAGTGCTGAGGTCCTGTCTCAACCTCCTTCAGACCAATTGGTGAGTGACATACCCACTTCATTCTTCCAACAGGTTACACATTATTTTTTTGTATTTGGTATCAAGTATATGTGTCAGTTGGGCCTAGTGCATAAATGAAATGCACTTTGATTGTATTAAAACAATCAGTTTGAGTCAAAGCTAACCAAAATCAACATTAGCATTAGGAGAAAATAATTGTCTATACCATTTGTTAGTCCAAACTTTCCCTCAAAGCATCAGCTTGATCTTTATTCTGACTACATTTGATATTTTTGTCCTTTTACACATGTTTTTGTCCATTTAACCTCGCGCTGATCAGTTTACATGATTTAATTTCTGGAGAAATAGATGGCTTTACATCAGTGTTGGGTTTAGAGCTTTTATTGACAACAGCAGGAGAAGTAAGAAGTCAGGAACATGAACTCTACATGTGTTCAGTCGTCATGTCCTCATATTGTTTTAAGCTGTGAAGGACATGAGTGTGTTTCAGTTGCCTTCCTCATGTGGTGGTACCAGTGATTGTAATGTGTGTGTGTTACATTGTCCTCATATTGTTGGGTAGCAGAACTGTACAGTGTTAAGTTTCTATAGAATCTGGTATAAGGAAGTCAGATCCTTCTGTAATAATGTTCACTCATACAAATATGATCTGTAGTTAATTATCTAGTCGGGATTTACAGTACAGAATGTTTCTGACGTTATATTGTTGTCTTTTGTTGCAGACACCAAGTGCTGAGGTCCTGTCTCAACCTTGTACAGACCAATTGGTGAGTGACATACCCACTTCATTCTTCCAACAGGTTACACATTATTTTTTTGTATTTGGTATCAAGTATATGTGTCAGTTGGGCCTAGTGCATAAATGAAATGCACTTTGATTGTATTAAAACAATCAGTTTGAGTCAAAGTTAACCAAAATCAACATTGAAATTAGGAGAAAGTAATTGTCTATACCATTTGTTAGTCCAAACTTTCCCTTAAAGCATCAGCTTGATCGTTATTCTGACTACATTTGATATTTTTGTCCTTTTACACATGTTTTTGTCCATTTAACCTCCCACTGATCAGTTTACATGATTTAATTTCTGGGGAAATAGATGGCTTTACATCAGTGTTGGGTTTAGAGCTTTTATTGACAACAGCAGGAGAAGTAAGAAGTCAGGAACATGAACTCTACATGTGTTCAGTCGTCATGTCCTCATATTGTTTTAAGCTGTGAAGGACATGAGTGTGTTTAAGTAGAAGTCCTCATATGGTAGGACCAGTGATTGTAGTGTGTGTGTTACATTGTCCTCATATTGTTGGGTAGCAGAACTGTACAGTGTTAAGTTTCTATAGAATCTGGTATAAGGAAGTCAGATCCTTCTGTAATAATGTTCACTCATACAAATATGATCTGTAGTTAATTATCTAGTCGGGATTTACAGTACAGAATGTTTCTGACGTTATATTGTTGTCTTTTGTTGCAGACACCAAGTGCTGAGGTCCTGTCTCAACCTTGTACAGACCAATTGGTGAGTGACATACCCACTTCATTCTTCCAACAGGTTACACATTATTTTTTGTATTTGGTATCAAGTATATGTGTCAGTTGGGCCTAGTGCATAAATGAAATGCACTTTGATTGTA
>NC_142122.1:367500-375000 GCF_056152115.1 Neolamprologus brichardi
GCTGCTTCCAAATAGAGCACGTTTCATCCATAATGTTGTAAATCCAAGCCCATTATGTATTCATGATTTGAATCCTGGGTTGAAAGCCATCAGGTGCTCAGTTTAGAAAAAAGAGAAAAGAAGAGGAGGAGAAACGAGCAACAGATGCAGGTAAACAGATGTGTGATTGGATAATGGCAGGTCATCCTGAACCAATCAGAGTCAGAATACTTTATTAATCCCTAAGGAAATTATTTGGGTTACAGTTGCTCCAAGAAGAAATGGTAAAAATAGTAACAGAAACAGACTAAACTCCAAACATTATGTTACAGATTTTAATATTAATTAGTCATTGTTAATTGTTGATTTGTCCTGTTGTCATTGTATGATGAATTATGATGGCTGTTTGGTAGGTTTACTCTCTCTCTTCATATCTGTGTGTGTGTTTCTCCAAAAACCTCTCATGTTTAACTGTTTTCCACTTTTTCTTTGGTCATTTTAGCCTTTTTGTCCAGGGTGAAGGGAGTATCTGCCATCAAACAAGAAGACAGCTGCATGTAGCTATGATGGTGTTTGCTAGTTCACCTTACATGCATTAATGTAATAACGTGGTTAGCCTACTCAACGTAAATTACACACGAACAACATTAAGCTACTCACGCAGAGAAGAACGGCTGCTGCTGCATCATCATCCTCATCATTTCTGCTACACTGGCAGGGCTAGGGGCCAGGACTCTCCTCTTCGGGTTTTTGGGGGATGTTGCTAACTCCGGGTCGATAACAGGCACCACACCCGCAGTAGATGTGCTCGGTGTGAGGTCTCGCAGCAAGCTATCAAATACGGCGCATTTCTCGGCTTTAAAAAAAACGCTATGCGTCGCCAGGTGTTTCATCAGATTTGAGGTGTTACCTCCTTTGACAGCATCACAGTATCAGCTTAAAGCACTTGTTGCAGCTGCTGAGTTTGCATCTTTTGCTGTGAAGTACAGCCAGACTTTGACCGCTTCGCCTTGGGCGTTTTTAATCTGTAGCTCTGCTCTAAAAGAACGTACATACCTGGACCCGCCTACTATCCTCGGAAACGTAAAATGATTGGCTGGAATCCAAAGTGTATCACATCTCAGGAAAAAAGCACAGAAATGTGCTGCTTTTCGGTCTGGTTACTACGTTTATGTCAGAACGATACCGGTACCCATCCCTACTGCTGACACACCATCTGTTCTGGTCTTTATAGATCATTTGACCTTTGTAACATTTTCATGCCTCACATTAACGCTTTAACATGAACACAGTTTGCATTATTAGGGGCGTGGTCTCACAGGTGCATGGTTACACAGGTGGCTCTGCTAGCTTCACCTGAACTGGACCTCTGGGCTGTGTTTGTGCTGTTGGAGCCTTTTATTTGTCATTTTTAACGACAGAAGGAACTGATGAGGAGTAGACTTCCTGTCTGAATAATAAGCACGCCACGTCGACCCCTCAGGTGGAAACAGGTTTAATTAAACGCTCTGTGGTCAGACTGTGTGTGTGCTTTAATCCGCATTTATTTAACACTACAGACCCTCATACACATTTAATTATCCCTGCAGGGGCTGAGCACACACACACACACACACACACACACACACACACACACACACACACACACACACACACACACACACACACACACACTCTGAGTTATTGGGCTTTAAATCTCTTGAATATTAATTCTTCTGTTCATTGAGTTTTCGTTTTATTGAACTCGTTTAGTTAAAAATATAAAACCTGCTCACGCGTCTCAGTGGGGGGAGAAACCTTCATCACTTCATCTTCATCCTCAAGCCTTCATATTAAATTTTAATGATCTGCATTATGGGGATATTATCTGTGTGTGTGTGTGTGTGTGTGTGTGTGTGCGTGTGTGTGTGTGTGTGTGTAAACCTGCTCCACGGGCTCGTCTCTGCAGGACCATTAAATCACATCGGATGGAGCCCGGGGCCACCGTCTCCTTGTGGCTCCTCCCCCTCCGCCACATCATACAGACCCTCTGAGCTACAACAGCTGACCTCATCATGTTTGTGTGTAAATCTCACTGAGGTGTCGATGCAGTGACGGGGGGGGGGGGGAGGATGGCATAAATCAGGGGAGATGTAATGAAGCTAATGGAACAGAGCAGGAACTTCAGCAGTGAAGAGCATCCAGCAACCAGCATCCAGCGACGTCTCCACCCAGGACTGACACTGCTGCTTGAGCCAGCACAGCCCACACCCACCTGCCCCGAGGGACAGGAGGTTAAAGAAGTTCCACACCTGGCAGGTTGAGTTGAAGCTGAGGGTTAAAGGCTTCCCTGATCACAGTGGGCAGACTGCTCCTCCTCTTATTTTGAAGGTTTGGAGCTGGCAGCGTGGAAATCACAGAGGCGTCACTGCAGCTCGGTGAGGACGGGGAGAGGACCAGAGTGCCAATAAGAGCTCACCTGGACCTGCTGCCGCCTCTTGAGCGACGCCACCATCAGCTGTGAGCGACGCCCTTTATTATCACAGTCACTGGGTTCATTTAAAGTGATGTCACTCACAGGTCAGGTGCACACAGCCACCTGATCAGGTGTAAAGACTGAGCACACGTCTCAGGGTGACCTGCTGTCCTCCAGCCAATCAGAGCGTGACGTCTCGGGCTCTCTTCATTAAAGGGCGTGCTGACTCTGAGGCGTGCTGACTCTGAGGCGTGCTGACTCCGAGGCGTGCTCTGCATTTTTAATCTTCTTTAACTCTGACTTAGTTTGAATTTCAGGGTTGTTACTGAAATCCAATAAACATTAAACGACCTGCTCAGAGTCGGTCACATGACTTCCTGTGTGACTCAGCCTCATTTATGATCTGTTGTATTGATACGTTTGTAGCCGTCCTGCTTCCTCTGTCCATCCTCATCTGTTCTGCTTGGTGTGAAGGTTAACGTGTGATTGGCCGATTCCTCCTGCAGGGATTGGTTCCCCTCCTTGGTGGGAGGGTTAAAGCGTAACGAGGCTGGGGGGTCAGCTGAGACTCTGAGCTCCTCCCTGATTCGGACTCTCGGTATCTCACGCTGACACGTCAGCGACGCAGATCTGAGCCGAAGCCTCCCGAGGCCCAGGCTCCGCCCACACAACCTGCATCTCATTAATATGCATGAGACCAAAGCACCACCTGGGAGCACGCCTGGCAGACATCCTTCCTGCTCCGCCCACACACTATGCTCTTCATCATCATCATCATCCTCCTACTCACTGTGGATGAAGACATCATGTCTGAGCCAGACTCACTGACCCTCAGTGACCTCTGACCTCTGACAGTCCTCCTCTGGGACTCTCTAAAGAAGAGGAGAGATGTGAGCCCAGCTGAGCGGTGAATAAATCACCGTGCAGGTTCATCAGCAGGAGCGCGAGGCTGCAGACGGCTGGATCTACTTCCTCTGCTGGTGTAGGCGCTGGAAACAGACTCTGTGTGTTTGCTACAGGTTGCTGTTGATGGTCTTTGGGTGAAATTGGCCTCTTTTCATCAGGAACCCTGCACGCCAAGTTGGAGGGAAGCCCGGTGCTGTTGCCACGACAGCAGCGGGTCTGAAGCTCTGCAGCATCCCTTCAACCTGGCGCCGATTAACGACGCGATGAACCGACAGGCTCGTTACACACACACACACACACACACACACACACACGCAGAGCCTGGTTCTGCAGGTTTCTTCTTGTTAGAAGGGTTTTTGCTTCCCACTGTCACCTGTAGGGTCCACCTTATGATGTTAAGTGCCTTTATGCAACTGTTGTTGTGATTTGATGCCGTATAATAAAGATTTAATTGAAGCTGCAGCTGCAGGTCATTATGGAACCTTAAGGTGGAATTCCTCTGCTGTCGTGCCTCCTTAAACACTCGCAGCATCCAGAATAGATGACCTGGTTTGTGAAACAGGGACAGTGAAGTGTCCTCCAAGTCTGCGCCGTCAGGCTGATCTGGGGTCAGTTTCCTTCGTTCTCTTCCTGTTTCTTTGTGTTGCTGCTGCAGATTAAAAACGTTCCTATTGGCTCTCTCTGCTGCCTGTCAGCCAATCAGATAATTAACCTCAATTCTTCATTTTCTCCTCTTTCCTCCATCAGTGCGTGAGCTCATTCTTTCTCTCTCTCACACACACGCACACACACACACACACACACACACACACACACACGCACACACACACACACACACACACACACACAGGTTGTTACTCCACTGTGATGGGCGGAGCATCAAAGTGCCTCTCTCACCTCTCGGCTGGACTGTCACTCATCCCTGCTGTGCAGGTGGTTTCCATGGAAACGGGAGGAAACTGAGTGCAGGTCTGTGGCGATGAGCTTTAACGCCTCACTACAGCCCATTAAATACAGAAATCATGAAGAAAATGTTTTATTTTGGAAAAAGTTTTGAACCATTTATTTATTTAGTGATTATTATTATTAAATAAATTATTTAAAGGACCTGTGGTCAGCATTAGGACCCTACATAAATACTTTGTTGACAACAGGAGTCTTCCCTGCCTGTTTTAAATCAGCTGTGGTAGGACTGGACCGGTGTGATGGCATCAGCCACACAGGCGTAAATTTCCATTTTTTACTTTATTAGTTTGCTTTGCAGTTTCTTCATCGATCATTTGGTTAAACCCAACACTGGTATTATGAGTAACACAGTAACATTGTGTGGTTTTTCTAAAATGTTTTGTTATATTAATTATGTTTCTCTCTCTTTGAGTTACCTGGTTTGGGCTGTTTCCTGTCTGGGCAGAAGGCTGAGGACTCTGGGAACAACATGCCTGCTCAGCAGGACCAACCCTGGGCTTCCCAGGAGCTGTTTTAGGTGTTTTAGGTTTAGTTGGGTTATTCTGTGCTTAGTTAATATTAGTGTGTTTTTGTTTCCCCCCTATTGTGTGTAAATGGTTTGGCCAAATCATTATAAAAACAACCCTCGAGTGTCTTTGTAATTAGGTCAGTTTGTGAGTTAAGTTGTGTCTCACTTTGTTTTGTTTAAGTTCCTGGAAATTCCTTTTCGTGGAGTTATATTTAGTTGACCTCTTTTATGGGCTTTTCTATGGAATGCCAGGACTGCCATAATGAATTAATTAAATACACCATTAAATAATTAATTAAATGTGTCAATAATTAATTAAAATGTGAAATACATAAATAATTAATTAAATGTGTCAATAATTAATTAATTACATGTGTCATAACTATTTATTTAATTAATTATTTCCCATTTAAATTAATTATTGACACATTTAATTAATTATTTAATGGTGTATTTAATTAATTCATTATGGCAGTCCTGGCATTCCATACTTGCCAAGTATGTTTTTGAATTTCGTTAATTTTGGACTTTTTCAGGGTTAAAATAAAGAAAACCCTTTTTGAAGACACTTTTTTTGCCTGTGTCCTCTTTGCTTTGGCTGCTTGGTCCCTCACAACTGGACGTTGACATGGTTGCAGACTACAGACCCATCTCCTCTGTCTTTGTTGTCTAAGGTCTTTGAAAAAGTGGTTTATCTGTTTATCTGCAATCAAGGGCTGGTTATCGGATCATTTCTTGCTCCTAAATCCTGATAAAACAGAGTTGATGGTCATTGGGCCGCACAAATTTCAGCACTTGTCCCAAAATTTCATCTTGAAAATTGTGTCATAAATTGCAGGAACAAGGTAAAAACTTGGGTGTGTGGTTCATGGTGCTCTCCTTCAAGTCTCGTGTAAAAGAGAAAACAAAGACCGCCTTTATCATTAGAGGAACATCGGCAGAATCAGACAGGTTTTGTGAAGCGACTCTGCAGAGGTTCTTGTCCATGCATTTGTGTCTTCACACATTGATTATTGTAACGCTCTTCTTTCTGGGCTACCAAAGAAAAGTTTCAGAGTCTACAGATGGTGCAAAATGCAGCTGCTCGCATTTTAACAAGAACTGGGAAATTTGAGCACATTAGCCTGTACTAAGATCTCTGCACTGGCTACCTTATCAGGGTCGAGCAGATTTTAAGGTCCTGCTGCTCACCTACAAGGCTTTAAACGGATCGGCACCTTCATACCTCTCTGACCTTTTACACCTTTACGTTCCCCCCCGTGCTCTCTGATCTCAGGACTCTGGCTGTCTAAAGGTTCCTAGAGCCAGAACAAAGACAGTTGGACACTTTTTCTTTTCATGCCCCGTTTCTGTGGAACAACCTCCCTCGAGATATTCGGCTGCTCTGTGGAGGTTTTTAAAACCAAGCTGAAGAATCATTTGTTCACCCGATCCTACAGCTCTTAATTCTGTGGCTTTTAGATTTTAAATTCTTACTGTTTTTTACTTGTATCGCTTTTATTTATCTTTTTAGTTTCAAATAACCTGACAGCACTTTATTTGAAAGTGCTTTTTATAAATAAAGTTATTATTATGGCAGGGCTATTATTATTACCAAAAATTACTTTATTTTGAAAGTATGCTGTTGCTTCATGCTATTTTTAAGTTTTACTGTTCAGTGTAAAAGCGTTTGTGTGCTTTTAAAATTTAAATATAATTTTATTTTGAAATGTTGTGCTTTTATTTGAGAAACAAACAATCAAATCTAAACTCTGACGTCGTCATTCTCGCAATGGAAAGATACTCATTAACTGTCATCAGGTCGTTTGGGCGTGATCACTGATTAATAGTTAATCAATAATCTCAAAGGACACAGTAGTGCTGCTGCTCACCCCTCTGTGACCTTTGACCCCGTGGCTGTGAAGCAGCTGATTTCATTTATTGATGGTTCGAGCCTGAGCGGCTGCGAAGCAGCCAGAGGCCAGTCAGCAGACTTCCTGTGATGTCAGCAGATCTGAGGTCAGATTAATGTGACATTTGACCTTTCACCCTGCATTTAGGGCAGAGGTACAGAGTAGTTCACGGATCCATGCAAAAAAACCAGAACATAAGCTGTTCAAACCGCTGCCTTCAGGAGGCGCTACAGACCACGTGTCCTTTGACCATATTGATAATTTATTGCTTGTTATTTTACAGATGCTTTGATTTAGACGCTGCTGATGTAACGTTGGTGAACACACACGTGTGTGTCTGCAGTCGTTACATCCACGCAGATGTTTTTAAAGCAAACACTACGATCCATCAGGTCATTTGGATTTTCTTCTGTTCACAGGCAAACGTCTCCTAAATGATGTTTCCTCACGTTGCTTCGGTCATACTCACCATGCTCGTCTATTTATTCAGGTGCTTTATTTAAACAGGTGTGTGGGAGGGGCCGCCCCAGTACTTCCTGTTTATATAGGGTCATGAGGTCACTGATTGCAACCAAATGAAGGGTTTTTCATTTTGTATAGTATTGTTTACTTTCTTTAAATTAGCCTTTGAGTTGTTTTGCATGCAGTGTTTCACTTTTCAAACCATTTAGCCGAGTAAATGAGTTTCATGCATCATCGTATTCCTGTTCTTTGTTTCGTTTGACCTGCTTGTTTCAGACTAACGAGGCTCAGGTGTGTAGAGTCCTGTACGAAGCACGTGGGACCAGGTTGGT
>NC_142122.1:385000-387500 GCF_056152115.1 Neolamprologus brichardi
CGAGTCAGGACACGGGCGCTGAAAGTCCACATTTATTGAAGCATAGGAGGTGAAGCACCATTGTTGGCATACACAGGTTTATACATCAGTAACAGTCGTCTCAGCTGCATATGTGAGCATTTACAGAGTGGAGGTGGTGCAGGAAACAACAAATAGCTCAACACAAACGCAGAACAGCAGCTTTCATGAGCTTTATATGGCTTTTAAAAGCTGAGCAGCTATTTATATCCTGAACATGTAAACTGTGGCCCGACCAATGAGAAGAGAGGACTGCAAACTGAAACCTCTCGAATATCTTATTTGAATCCTCTTCGTTCCGTCATCGCAGAATCAGATGAGACGACGGAGGCGAGTGCGTGAAACATCCTGCAGGACACGTTTAGCACAAACACGTCCACAAGCAGAAAACTGGCGTTCACAGACCTCACACACTGACTCGTGTTTGATTACAGGATAAAAACGGGAGGAAACCACAGAGTTTCCATTTCTGTGTCTACATCCTTGAACACTTCCTGCTCCCAGCTGAGCTCGGTAAACACGCTGCTGTGTAACCGTTAGTATAAAAACAGATGCAGTAGAAACATTCGCGTTAAAAAGTTTGACTCGAGTATAAAGTCATAAAAACCCAACCTGTCGGTACCGCGTCGGCGTTTCTCACCAAGCAAATATATTAGGCTTTAAATAGATTTCATCAAAAACATCTCAGGACCTGAAAAAGAGAGAAGCATTTACAGGCATTTGGCGTGCTGCGCAACAGCAAAGGTCACGTGATAATAAATACAAACCAAGGCTACATACAAACAACACCAGCGTCACGCCGCCGCCGCCCGCTGACAGCTCATCTCAAAGTGCAGGAAATAAAAAGGTTACTGTGGCGAGAACCTCCTCAAACCTCACACCAGGTTTTAAAGGAGTCCAACAGAGGCGGGAACCACGGCAGGAACCACTGCGGGAACCACGGCAGGAACCACCGCGGGAACCATGGCAGAAACCACCGCGGGAACCACGGCAGGAACCACTGCGGGAACCACCACGGGAACCACTGCGGGAACCATGGCAGAAACCACGGCGGGAACCACGGCAGAAACCACGGCGGGAACCACGGCGGGAACCACCGCGGCAACCAGGGTCCAAATGAAGCTCAAAGAGCCAAATAGTCCAGAAGTCTGACGGCAGAAAGTTCTAGACTCATTTCCTGCGTTACAATCAATTTTTTTAAAGGCAAAAAGGCCCAGCGTGAAGGAGGAACCTGCTGACAGTCCATGCCTCGAAGTCGGAGAACCCCAAAAACGTCACTATGTTCCTCATTATTTTGTCCTGACACACATAACAAACCGGAGGAACTCCGACTGCCCGGACAGATCCCGGACAATCAGTCCCTTCAAATACAAGTTCTTGGACTTTTGGTGGAACGTTGGAGAAACTCCAACCAGACTAAAGTTCCACTTCTAGAGCAGATCAGAGGACACGAGGCTCGAGTCCAGGTTGCTTCTGACAAATGTGTCGTCCGACCGAACCGCCGCCACCGGATGTTTCCACACATTTGCTCTAAATTATTTCTGGTTTAATCAGTGAGGGACGCTGTTGTCAGTGAACCTATCAGGACTCAGCGCCACTGCTCAGCACGGACCGAGGAACAAATCGGGAAGCCAGACGGCGGTGGCGAAGGCGGCCTTCAACGCGTTTGAAGCAGCGGGGTTCCGGGTTCAGCCGACTCACGCGTTGGACCAGAGAAAGGACAGGAAAGTGATTGGCTGGACCCAAACCACACCTTCACGTCATTACAGAAGCATCTCATGCTGCGTTTGAGGGAAGTTGGAAATAAAAAACTTTTACAATAAAACGTTTTTAGACTTTTTGTAAGAACAGTGAAAGGATGAAACTCAAAGATGCTTTTTAAGCTTAAGAAAATTATGCTTGTTTATACATTTCCTACTTTAACAGATGTTAATTTCTTTGATGTCCTGAACTATTGTACCCAGAGTCCAGGTGAGTCACCCAGTGTTAGAGATTTCTGAAGAGTGGGACCAGTAAGCAGGTGGTGTGGTTTCCAGTCAGGTGGCCTGGTTTGTCGCATTTAAAAACCACAAGCAGGGGAAGAAACACATTTACTGGGTCACCGAGCTGAGCTCGACTGTGTTTGCCTAAAATGTACTTTAATCACAAAAGATCCAATCAGAACGGTTCATTTGTAGGGGATCAACAGATAAACCAGGTGAACCAAACTGTGCCGCCACCCTGCGTCCGTCCACCGGGTTAGTGTTGGAAAGAGTCGGGTCAGGGCGGGGTACACTGGGTTTGGGCCAGGTCCACCTGAGGCACGTGGGTGTGGCTACGGTCCAGCTGGGAGGTTACACCGTGGTCATGAGCTTCAGCGAGCCCGACCTGAATCGCAGGATCTTCTTCTTCAGGTTGTGAGATGCCTTAATCTTAACAAAAGCCTTTGCCTGAGCTGACATCATTTCCTGCCCCGTCGCCCTGACCCCGGCTCCCCCCAGCT
>NC_142122.1:392500-400000 GCF_056152115.1 Neolamprologus brichardi
AAAACTTCTGAAAAATCATCTCACTTCCTGTTTAATCACAGCGCGCGCACACACACACACACAGACACACACACACACACAGACACACACAAACAGACACACACACACACAAACACACACACAAACAGACACACACACACAGACACACAAACAGACACACACACACACAAACAGACACACACAAACACACACACAAACAGACACACACACACAAACAGACACACACACACAAACAGACACACACACACACAAACACACACACAAACAGACACACACACACACACAAACAGACACACACACACACACACACACACACACACACACACACACACACACAAACAGACACACACACACACACACACACACACACACACACACAAACAGACACACACACACACAAACACACACACAAACAGACACACACACACAAACAGACACACACGGCGTACCTGAGCTCGGTCGGCTGTCGGGCTCATGTGACGTCCCGGTGTCCAATCGCAGGTCACTGATTTGTCGGTCGAGCTCCTGCAGCTGAGCGATGAGGCCGGCGTCCCGCCTCCTCAGACAGTTCTGACACACAAACAGCTGAGATCGCACACCGCCGTGACAACAACAACAACAACAACAACAACAACAACCACAGCCTGAGTGACTAACAGAGAATAAAAGGTGACAGTCTGTCTGTTATTCACAGACGACCTTTGACCTTTGTATTAAAATCAGTCAAAAGTATTTTTCTTCATTTTAAAAACATTTTTATGGTTTTTATCTTTGAGGTTTCTGAACTTTTAAATCTGGACTTTTGTGTGTTTGTCATCACGTGTCAAACTCAACTTTTCTCTTTTCACGTGTCTAAAAAAATATTTTTCTCTTTATTCTCAGGTTTTTATTTTCAGTCTTGTTTTGTTTTAACCGTCAAAAAAAGACCCTCCGTCTGAGGGTTCTCTCCTCGCCGCCGTGGGCTCCGCTGTTTCCTGTTTAGTCTCTGCTCCGAGCAGCAGAAGAAGAACAGGAGCACTCGTCCCAGAGAGAACACACCTGAGATCAGCTGACAGATCAAACTGCAGGAGCACGCGAGGGAGGCGGAGCTGACGTGAAGACCTCAGACTCAAACGCTGCCCCTGATTGGTCCTGCTTATAAAAACAAAAGCTTTGAGCACAAACAGAAGAAAACTGGAGGCTCTTATCAGTGTGAGACCAGACACTGAAGGTCAGAGGTCACAGAGACACCAAAGATCCTGGATGGTCCTGGGACATGACCACCGGGCCTCAGACCGTAAGATTATTGATTACTGATTATTGATGGAAGAACAGGAAGCAGCTCAGACTTCAGACAAATCAGCGTCGACTACACAGGAAGTACCAGCTGACTCTACCATCCAAAATCACCTCAAACATTTTTCACATCGAAACGTCCTGAAAGACAAACAGGAAGTCATGTGACAAAACATGCAGCTATAAACAGAGAAGGTAACAGACACACGCAGGCTGAAGCAGCCCCTCCCCCCGCTACAATGGAAAACATGCGGGCTATGCGGCGCTGCTGCGGGTCATGTGCTGCATTCCTGCAGCTGAGCTGCAACACAAACACAGCTGCTGCCACCAACACATCATCATCACCAGTTTGTACGTTCAACCCATTAAGACCCGAAAAGACACAAAAACACAAACTAACCGCCCAATCGGGACCGCCCACCTGTTCGCCCAGGTAACACTGTTCCTGCTCACAGCTTGCTGTATGTCTGCTCGTTCAGCTTTACGAATTCACCCTAAGAAACGTTTAAAGGACCTCTGTGAGCCTTCAAAATAAAAGCCTGCCTCTTCACCATCATGCTGTTCCAATAAAGAGCGAAGAGCTGACCTCATGACAGCGTCGGTCCTCGGCGATTTAATGTGCAGCAGCACGAGCTCTGTTTCAAGCCTGGAAGCTCCTCCCCGCTGCGTTCACTGCCCCAAATGCTCTGCAGCCCACCACAGAGCAGCCAATCAGGCGACAGCGTCGGTCTGATCGTAAAGAGCTGATGTCACAAATCAATCAGCTGTTCCAAAAAGAACAAAAATGACACTGATGTCTCTATAAAGTTACAGGTTACTGTAATCAGATTACTCTGTTCCGACACCTGTGCAGCGATTGGCTGGTTTCAGTGAAGAAGCTCGACCGGCACTGCGGCCGACGGTCTGCACCAGCCGACAGCGAGCGGCATGAGCCACGGGCCAATCAGAAGCCTCCAAACAGCAACATGGCGCCCAGCCTGACGTCACAGCAGTACATACTACAGGACAGTGCACAGTAGGTCAGAGGTCAGAGCAGCCACTCGGTTCAGAGTTTGTGGACGTTACGGGTCGGACCAGAATAGCTGTGAGACACGGAGCGTTCTGAGCACGCTCAGTCCGTTCTGAGCGCGCTCAGTCCGTTCTGAGTCTGATTTTAGAGAATGAGTCAGCCGCCTGGTTTGTGTCTCAGCTGAAAGTCGAGCTGCAGAGTTTCCAGCCGCTCGCAGGAATCTCCATTTGTTCGTAAGGGGCGGGGCTGAATGTGGTGGGGGTGGGGGTCACTAATGCGATCCAGACTGCGAGGACGAGCTTCAGCTGCAGGACAGACAGCAAACAAATGCTCGACCAGCTCAGACATGTGAGCCGGGAGCAGATCTGAGGTCAGATCCTGGACGAGAACACAGCGCCCGCATGTCCAGGCTTCCCAACGTGCACCTGAATGCACCTTGACCGTGCAGATGAAGACGAGGAGACTCTTCCTCCCCTCTGTGCGCCTCCATCCTGTTTGACTTCACGCCCACAGTTCAAAGCTCTTACTGACACGCCAGCGTGTGAGGAGCGGCACCTGAACGCAGCACGGGGACGACAGCTGACGGTCAGCTGACAGGAAGTGAAGGCCGGGCCCGTTCCAGCGTTTCCACATCTTCAGCTTCAGCCTGACATCAACCTCCGTGTGACATCACTTCCTGTTTTTCTTCTTCCCAACTTGAAGCTTCCTTGGTCTCTGACCTTT
Source organism: Neolamprologus brichardi (assembly GCF_056152115.1). Lineage (NCBI taxonomy): Eukaryota > Metazoa > Chordata > Actinopteri > Cichliformes > Cichlidae > Neolamprologus > Neolamprologus brichardi. The sequence continues at coordinate 395,508 of NC_142122.1, forward strand.
GACCTTTTTGGTTTGAGCTTCACGTCAGCCTGGAGCTGCGTTCGTGCTCCTGTGTTTGGGTCAGTGAAGCTCTGGATTGTGGGAATTTAACCAGAGAGGCACACGATTGGCTGCAGCCGTCCACGTGATGCCGAAGTTTGAGCAACAAAACAGCCGATTTAGACGCGCCTCACACCTTCACCTCCAGCTCCGCCCTCAGCTCCGCCCTCAGTGAACACCTTCCTGATATGTTTCTGAACTCAGTCGCTCATTTCAGGTGATGCCGACTCAAACAGGAAGTCCAGGTTTGTGCAGGTACGCAGATGTTCTCGCTGTTCTCGAGTCCGACGACAGAGCAGGAGACATCCACAGCAGCCACAGAGGTGTGACTGTCCCACAGCTGATGTAGGAGGCGTGGCCTGACAACAGGTGATTTTCCAGTCTGATGGATCAGCAGCTTTGAGGCCTCATAGAAAATCTTCGGGAAAAATCAGAAGCCTGTTCCTCTTCCTCTGATAAATTATCGCCATGGGAACCACTGCTGTGGCACACCTGGCACAGGTGAGCTGATCTCAGGTCAGCCTGAGGAGTTCCTCTGTGCTCATCTCTGCCTGCTGCACACCCACTGTGAGGCTCCGCCTCCTCGTCTCTGCTGTTACCGATCGATTGATCAATTCTGTGTTTTCGCTGATTTTAACCTAAAATTTAAAGTTAATAACTCGATTTTCTGAAAGCCGCCCAGCAGGTTCAAATTCACCAGAAATAACAAAGTGGAGTTATTTCTTTATGATGACAGCATAAAATAAGTTTGTTTTACTCATTTTTAATATAAACTATACTTTTAATTATTAATGAACGACATTCTTTTCTTTCACAAACACATTTCAGTGTTTTTCATGTAAAATATGGAGAAGAGTAAATATTAAAGGGTTTTTGCTCACGTGTCAGGGGAGATTTGACACTTGATCCTGTGACTGATCATCACTGATCAGCTGACTACCTGCAGCTCTGCACGTGACCGTCAGGCTGACCACTCCCTGCACCCTGACCCAGGCTCACAGAGGTCAGAGGTCATAGACAGACACAGGTGAGGACCTACCAGCTGTTTCCGGAGCAGCAGGATGTTCCCCTCCAGCAGTTTCTCCTCCGAGCTCAGCTGAGCCTCTCGCCGCCGCCGCTCCTCCTCCTCCTCTTCCTCTCGGAGCCCCAGCGCGGCCCGGACCAGCACCTCCTGCCGCCGCCGCAGGAGCTCCAGCTCCCCGAGCCCGGACACGGAGGCCTCCAACCGCTCTCGGACCGCCGCTTTGTCCCGCCTGGAGGTCCCGGACGGCAGCATCTCCCAACAGAGCTCAGGGCGGAAGCATCCCGCGGAGACACACCTGCCGAGCCCACCTGGACTTCACCTGAAAGCCCCGGAGCGCGAACCGGGCCCTCGGGTCTCCGCCGGTGCCGTCGGCAATACGCTCCGGGGTGTCCGCAGGGAGCTCCGAGCCTCCCCGGAGCCGCCGCACGCACAGAACCCGAGAGAAGGCGCAGAGATGCGGGCAGAGCTGGAAGCTGCTGGCGCCACCGAAGCTCCGAACACACTGAACCTCCGCTGCACGCTCTGCCACTAAACCCCGCCCCCTTGGAAACAGACAAGCCCAGCAGACAAACGCGCTTCCTTTCCTCTCCTTCAAAATAAAAATACCTCAGTTTCACTTTTTATACTGCAGAAGAGCTCATTCCACACTCCTAAAGGACACGCACGCTGTGAACCAAGAACACGATTCAAGCTTTCATGTGGGTTTTGAAAATGTGTTTTGATTTTTGAAGAAACGAGGCCCAATCGTCACAGTAAATATGAACAAACACAGTCATCAACGTGAGCATCAGGACAGATGATCAATAATATCAGTCCTAAAGTTCATTAAAACTACAAACACATTCGATCCTTTTCAGGAAATTAAGCATATAAAAGAGAAACGTCCCAGTGAGCATGCTGAAATATGAATTTATTATCATTTACGTTTGTGTCTGCTGTCCTGATCTCTGCTCAGGTGTTTGCAGCAGAAACGAGTTTTTAACTTATGACTGGAATGACTGCAGACGAGAGCAGCAAAAATACTGAACCACTGTCAAGGCTTTTATTTTAACATCGGACCGAGCATGGGGTTTTATTTTGGAGGGCGGAGTCAGGGCACTTCCTGCCTGATCATGTTAATTAGCGTTAGCATGACGCGCCGCAGCTCAGGCCGGTCTGTTCTCTGACGGTTTCCCGCAGGTCCTAAAGCCGTCAGCTGTGCGACGTTATTAGAACCACAAAATGGAAACATTTAGTTTCTATTTTTTATGTTACATTAGAATTTATTGTCACTAAAAAAGGAAATAACTGCAAACAACAAACAAGTTCTGCCAAAACCAAACTTTTTATTAGAAGAAGCTTTTATTTTTCTAACAGTTCATCTGCAGAGGCGGGGGGCGTGGCTGAGAGCTTGTGTTTGTACGCGTCATTACTTTGACTAATCTTTATTGTTCTCCTGCAAACAGCTGAACAGACAGTGAGAGGGCCTTTGTGTGGTTTTTGGGTCACAACAGTCTCAGTCAGCTAATGAGGTCATGCTTCATTAACACGTTAATGAGGCGCTCGCAGCACAGCGCCCCCTGCTGACGGTCGGCAGTCACTTCCTGTCTGACAGGCCGAGACCTCGTGAAGCTGATCAGAGATCAGACAACATAAAACAATTCATCAAAGTGCAGCGAGGCAAGGAGGAAACCTCACAGTGCCAGAACGTGGCCTTTATCTCAGACTGGGCGGGGCTATGATGGCGTGTGAGGTGTTCCTCTCACAGGTAATGATGATGGGTGGATGATGTGGACGGCGTACCGGTTTGTCGTGGTGGAGCGAGCTGAGCGTGAAGGTGAAGCTGACCTGTGGTAGGACACGCTACACTTGACCAATCAGAGCTCTAACAACGCTGCGCTGAGAAGCCTTCTGTGCAGCGACTTCCTGTTAAGCTCCTGTGATGTCATGGCGTCGGGCCTTTTCATGAGGAATAAGTAATCTGCTGAGTCTCAGACCCAGAAATCCTCCTAAAAACCTGGAGCCTGCTCTCTGCTGCAGCTCGGGACAAAACATCCTGTTAGAAAGAACTAATCGGCTTGTCACCTGTCGACCAATCAGGCGAGCCGGCGGGCTCAAAGACGCCGCTGAGCCGGGTACGGGAACACAAAAAGGCAGCAGAACAGTGCCTGAAGGTTCAGCCTGAAGGTTTAAAGAGACGGGACCAGCTGCTGATGGAGCAGGAAGTGATGCGTTGCCCTGACGACCCTGCATGTGTTACCTGGTGATGGTTCCCGGAGTCCTCAGGGGGATGCAGACTTTAACATCCAAATCATCCACATCTTCAGCTCCAGCTCGCTCTAAGGTGGAGACTTCAGACATCCTGAAGGTCACGAGAACCTCCTTAAGCCGTCCTGAGCCCCGCCTCCTGCGAAGGACAGCCCCAGTTTCAGTCAGCTCAGACGATCTGTCGACGAGCTCCAGTTCCTCAGATGTTCACAGGACAAACTCATTTTAACCATCAGAGCTCCAGACAGAGGGCAGCACACGATGACCACACGACGACCACACGATGACCACACAGTGACCACACGATGACCACACGATGACCACACGACGACCACACGACGACCACACAGTGACCACACGATGACCACACGATGACCACACGACGACCACACGACGACCACACGACGACCACACGATGACCACACGACGACCACACGACGACCACACGACGACCACACAGTGACCACACGACGACCACACGACGACCACACGACGACCACACGATGACCCACGATGACCACACGACGACCACACAGTGACCACACGACGACCACACGACGACCACACGATGACCCACGATGACCACACGACGACCACACGATGACCCACGATGACCACACGACGACCACACAGTGACCACACGACGACCACACGACGACCACACGACGACCACACGATGACCACACGATGACCCACGATGACCACACGACGACCACACGACGACCACACGACGACCACACGATGACCCACGATGACCACACGACGACCACACGACGACCACACGATGACCACACGATGACCACACGGTGACCACACGGTGACCACACGACGACCACACGACGACCACACGACGACCACACGAAGACCACACGATGACCACACGATGACCCACGATGACCACACGATGACCCACGATGACCACACGATGACCACACGACGACCACACGGTGACCACACGGTGACCACACAACGACCACACGACGACCACACGATGACCACACGACGACCACACGATGACCACACGACGACCACACGGTGACCACACAACGACCACACGACGACCACACGAAGACCACACGACGACCACACGATGACCACACGACGACCACACGATGACCACACGACGACCACACAGTGACCACACGACGACCACACGACGACCACACAGTGACCACACGACGAC
>NC_142122.1:402500-407500 GCF_056152115.1 Neolamprologus brichardi
GTAGATCTGTTTTCCTGCCCCTGGAGCCGTTGAATGGAGGAGTCGAGTCATCTGCGTCTCTCCCAAGGACGGCGTTTTTACAGCAAAGCGTTTTATGGAGCCTCACATTGGTTCCACATGTTAGCAACATACGGTAGCTGTGCCACATTTATATTTACAGGTGAGACGCTAAAAACATCAGCTTGTTATCAGCACACATTCTAACTGCCCGATAAGAAGAACTCTTTGAAGGCTACGAACGCCCGCTGACAGGACTCTGACTCACACAAAGGCCCCGCCTCACACAAAGGCCCCGCCTCCCCAGATTCACCTGCATAATCCTGGCTAAACATGTTTTAGTCATTCAACAGATCAAAAACATTAAATATGAACATTAAATATGATCATTAAATATGATCGTACTGTTTACATCAGCTGTCTATGCCGGGGGAGAGGCGTCCATCTTTATTTACTCTGGGGGCTGTAACGCTTCGTGAAAGGAGCCGATACGAGTCAGCGAGTCAGAGACGCTCGCTGCTGACTGCTGACCGGCTGTTGAACATCTGCTGAGCTGTCTGTCAGAGCTGCTGTTTGCCCGGGTTAGTGAACTTTATTTGAAGTACAGTGGGGCAAAAAAGTATTTAGTCAGCCACCGATTGTGCAAGTTCCCCCACTTAAAATGATGACAGAGGTCAGTAATTTGCACCAGAGGTACACTTCAACTGTGAGAGACAGAATGTGAAAAAAAAATCCATGAATTCACATGGTAGGATTTGTAAAGAATTTATTCGTAAATCAGGGTGGAAAATAAGTATTTGGTCAATAACAAAAATACAACTCAATACTTTGTAACATAACCTTTGTTGGCAATAACAGAGGTCAAACGTTTACTATAGGTCTTTACCAGGTTTGCACACACAGTAGCTGGTATTTTGGCCCATTCCTCCATGCAGATCTTCTCAAGAGCAGTGATGTTTTGGGGCTGTCGCCGAGCAACACGGACTTTCAACTCCCGCCACAGATTTTCTATGGGGTTGAGGTCTGGAGACTGGCTAGGCAACTCCAGGACTTTCAAATGCTTCTTACGGAGCCACTCCTTTGTTGCCCGGGCGGTGTGTTTTGGATCATTGTCATGTTGGAAGACCCAGCCTCGTTTCATCTTCAAAGTTCTCACTGATGGAAGGAGGTTTTGGCTCAAAATCTCACGATACTTGGCCCCATTCATTCTGTCCTGAACACGGATCAGTCGTCCTGTCCCCTTGGCAGAAAAACAGCCCCATAGCATGATGTTTCCACCCCCATGCTTCACAGTAGGTATGGTGTTCTTGGGATGCAACTCAGTATTCTTCTTCCTCCAAACACGACGAGTTGAGTTTATACCAAAAAGTTCTACTTTGGTTTCATCTGACCACATGACATTCTCCCAATCCTCTGCTGTATCATCCATGTGCTCTCTGGCAAACTTCAGACGGGCCTGGACATGCACTGGCTTCAGCAGCGGAACACGTCTGGCACTGCGGGATTTGATTCCCTGCCGTTGTAGTGTGTTACTGATGGTGACCTTTGTTACTTTGGTCCCAGCTCTCTGCAGGTCATTCACCAGGTCCCCCCGTGTGGTTCTGGGATCTTTGCTCACCGTTCTCATGATCATTTTGACCCCACGGGATGAGATCTTGCGTGGAGCCCCAGATCGAGGGAGATTATCAGTGGTCTTGTATGTCTTCCATTTTCTGATGATTGCTCCCACAGTTGATTTTTTCACACCAAGCTGCTTGCCTATTGTAGATTCACTCTTCCCAGTCTGGTGCAGGTCTACAATTCTTTTCCTGGTGTCCTTCGAAAGCTCTTTGGTCTTGGCCATGGCGGAGTTTGGAGTCTGACTGGTTGAGGCTGTGGACAGGTGTCTTTTATACAGATGATGAGGTCAAACAGGTGCCATTCATACAGGTAACGAGTGGGGGACAGAAAAGCTTCTTACAGAAGACGTTACAGGTCTGTGAGAGCCAGGGATTTTCCTTGTTTGAGGTGACCAAATACTTATTTTCCACCCTGATTTACGAATAAATTCTTTAAAAATCCTACCATGTGAATTCATGGATTTTTTTTTCACATTCTGTCTCTCACAGTTGAAGTGTACCTCTGGTGCAAATTACTGACCTCTGTCATCATTTTAAGTGGTGGAACTTGCACAATCGGTGACTGACTAAATACTTTTTTGCCCCACTGTATATCTAACATTATTAGAGTCTCAGAGAATAAACTCAGGAGGTGTTTTATTAATGTTCACGTGTCTCTTTGGGTTTTTGTTTCTTTGGTTAAGTGTAGCATTAAGCTTTTATTGCTGTGAGCAAATTTTAAAAGTGAAGTTATTATAACATCTGTTTGGTTTCCATCAGACTTTATTTATTTGAAATGAGTTGAAATATAAAAATATTCTTTTTAAAAAACATCGCTGGTGGAGGAATCTGAGTCTGCCGCCGCACTGACCGACGCCTCCATCACCTCCTCCTCCTCCTCCGGAGGTCTCACGGCGGGCAGGTGGGCGCCCATCTTCCTGCTTCCTCCCTCCTCCTCCTGCTGTCGAGCTGCAGATACAAACACATAAGACGACTTCAGCTGCGTCCACACAGGAAGCTGGGCCCGCCCACGCTGCTGTTATTACACTCACGTGGTGCGAGCAGAATCTGCAGCTCAACGTGGCAAAGACCAAGGAACTGATCGTGGACTCCAGGAAACACTGACCCCTGTTTCAGTCCAGCGGGTCAGTGTTGAGGCAATAAATGCCTCGGAGTGCACACTGAGAATAAACTGGACTTACAGGACAGAGTCGTCTCTATTTTCTGAGGCGACTGAGGTCCTTCAACATCTGTCGGACAACGCTCAGGATTTTCTACGAGTCTGTTGTGGTCAGTGCTTCCCTCTACACTGTTGCATGCTGGGGCAGCACGTTGAAGGTTGCTGATGAGGCCAGCAATGTTGTGGGGATGGAGCTGGACTCTGTTAGGGTGGTGCTGCAGAGGCCATTGTTGTCCAGGATAAAGACAATGTTGGATCACACCTCCCACCCACTCATGACGTGCTGGTCAGTCACAGGAGCTCAGTGAGAGACTGAGATTACCCATAATGCACCACTGAACGACACAGGAAATCATTCCTGCCTGTGGCTACAACTCCTCCACCCAACACACTGTTTACTGCTACAGCTACACCTTTGTTGCACACGCTCGTCTTTCTTATTCAGATATTTATTAGTGACTCATATGTTTTTGTTTTTGTTTATACTGGAGCACTGTAAACAACAGAACTCGTCCCGCTGTTGAAGGTGTTGAACTTTTTTGACCTCTGTGAGTCACTTCCTGTCGACGGCGCTTCTTCCTGCTGAATCTTTTATTCTGGAGAGCAGCTTTGCATGACTCCATTAGGAATAAACTCCTCAGCTCCTCCCCCTTTAACCTAGCCTTCTTCTGACTGGCTGACCTCTGGAAGCCTGCAGAGGGGCAGCACTCGGAGCTGCAGTCTTCATATCTGCTGAGTGAGTAAAGCGTTTACATAACGCACCGACATCAGAGCACTGTGAAAGAGGCTCGCTGAGGTCACAGCCGAGCAGCACGGCGCTCGAGGCGAGGAAGAGGAGGTGAGGAGAAACGCTGTGACGCGTCCGTTTCCTTCTGCCGGCTCGTGAGGTTCGTCTGAAGCCTGAGAGCAGCAGGAACTCGCTGACCCTGAGCCGCCACCAGGAGTGGAAAAGCAGCTGTGGGTTTCTGGGACACACTGAGCGGCTGTCTCCAGCAGGGAGGAGCCTGAAAGAGGAGACGGGAGGCGTGTGAGGAGCTGCAGGACACTGAGCTCACTGTGAGGAGGAGCCGCCATGATGGAGGTCTGGACGCCTCACTTCCTGTCCCTGAAAACGATTTATTTTTGTTTCAGTCACTGAATCGAACCCTCTGTGAAACTGCTGCTCCTCACTTCCTGTCACATGACTCCTGCCGCTGCGACGGGCGTTCAAACAGGACAACGAGCTCAGTGTGAGGACAGTAACGGCGCTGCCTGTGTGATGTCACAGAACGGCTCCTCCCCACCGCCGTTCAAATGCTCCTTTTAATTGCCTTAAAGGGGCGGAGCTAAGACCGCTTGTTTCACACAGCAGATGAGCCGAGACAAAGAAGGATTATTATGAACTGAGTCATGCAGAGCTGCTCTCACTGTGTCCAGAGATAAACCAATCAGAGCGAGTGGCCCGTGAGCCTGCGTCTCCATGGCGATCAAGACAGAGCCATCGCTACTACACATGCCTCCGTGAGCTGGTTGTCATAGTTACTGAGCATCTTCTAATTAAAGAGACGGTGGACCTGACGAACCTTCACACACACACACACAGATGTAAACACGTGCTCTGATTGGTCGGTGAAGCCTGCGCGCACACCAGCTGTGATATATTTCCATGACAACCAGAGCACAAAGAGAGAGGCTGGTGATGAGGTTCAGTTCTTCGTCCTCGTCTTCAGGCACGTTTCATTCACAGGAAGTGAACCGCAGCAGGCGCTGGTCGTATGATGTCACAACTGCCTCGCTGTTGAGATCTAAAGCTAGGAGAACACGCCCACGTGCTCCCATCCCCTCAGAGCGAGTGTTTGACCTGCTCAGCGTCCCGTTAAAAAGTTTCACCACCTGACACCTCGCCAAAGGAGGCGGAGTCAGACAGAAGCGTGCTCCTTCTTAAACACTTCACCCAACTCAGAGCGCCCCAGCTCGACGTCCGTGACCCATGTGATCAAATTCCAGATGTAATAAGAGAACATCTGGTCATGTAACACCGACCTGAGCGCCGCGCCGCCGTGCTGGGACGCCTCGGTGGCGTCTCGCCGCCGTGATGCGGCGTTTGTGTCGTGTTACAATCAGCATCACCAAATGTCCAACTTTAAAAGAATAAAAGCTGAAGAGCGAGGAGTCACCTGATCTCGCCAACAGCTGCGGCTCCCAGCAGGTCAGTTTCATACTGATCCACCTGTCAGGTGTTTCCT
>NC_142122.1:412500-415000 GCF_056152115.1 Neolamprologus brichardi
CTTCGATGATGTCAATCGTGTGTGATGGAGGACGGGGAGGGGGAGGAGCTTGTTCTGCCTCCAGGAGCTGCTGTGGACACACACACACCTGTCAGAGCTCACGCCTCCACCCTTGACTGACTGAAGTCCTTAGAGGCTCAAAGCTGCTCACCTGGTCAGGTGCTTCATCGCCCACAGAGGCTGTTGGAGGGGCAGCGAGCGCTGATGTCACTTCCTGAGGATGCTCACACCTGGAGTCCATCCGGGGTGGACCTGCATGGGGAGGGTTGTGTGTGTTATACTTGACCTTTGACCTGGAACTGTTGTTTATGTTTATTTTAACCTTTACAAAAACAGGTTACTATGTTACTGACCCAGTGGGATCGCTATGGCGACAGGGCAGCTGTTTGCAGGGGTCATGCTGAGGTCATCAAAGCGACCTGAGGTCAGGTGTGATGAGCTGAAAATGTGAGATCGTCCAGGTGAGGAGGAAGCAAAGGGAGGGGCTGAAATGATTGGTTGGGCCTGAGTGAGGGGCGGGGCCAGGCTGGTCTGAGTCTTGGAGGACTTCAGCTTCACACCTGAGACACAGAGCAGAACGTTTGACGACGCCCACAGGTCAACCTTTACCATCACACTTACTGATGTCGACTTTCTGACCTCGGACGCTCTCCACTAGTCGGGGGCGGGGCTTCCTTCCGAGTGGTGAGGCAGGTGAGCTGAGGCGAAGGTACGGACTCTTCTTCAGGGTCCGTCTCAGACCTTCATACGGCGCCCGGCCATACAGCCGGGTCAGGTACGATTCTCCGTCCACTTCCAACTGATGACGCTCAGCTGCTCCACCTGTGCCTCGGTTAGGCTCCACCCCCTGCGGGTGCATAAACACATAACCAATCAGTGATCGCTTGTTTGTTATTGATGAGAAACGAATCAATGGCTTCCAGAAGAATCCAGCCTCACCGCTCTGATTCCGGCTCTCTGCCCTCTGCTTCCTCTCCTCGCTGTCCTCACACTTCCTGTCCCTCTGAGCGCGCCCACTGGCCTCTCCTTCCCTGAGTGGGCGGAGCTATCAGCGTCCACAGCTGAGTGATGGTTGCTGATGTTCCTTGAGGACATCTCAGCCTGATGGCAAGGCAGAGAAGGGTCAGTCGCCGTTTTACTTCTTCTGCTCTTTCTCTGAGCACCGGGGGAGGAGAAGAGAAGTTCAAAGAAGAAGAAGCGTTTGTGCTGTCGTGCCAGCGAGAGAACAGATGGCGCCACATCGGAGTTCTAGAAGTGAAGTTTAGAAGAAGAAGAAGCAGACAAAGAGAAAGATGAAGGTGTTCCCGGCCTGCTGCTCACCTGGATGTCTCTGCTTAACCTGCTGATCCAGGCGTCCACTGTCTTCTTGACGCGCACCTCCTCGCTGTGGTCTCTGCCGGTCAGAGAAACCATCCTAAGTGTTTACACCTGTCCTGTGTTAGCACACCTGAAGTCAACACTACCATTAGCTACCTGTTAGCAGCTAGCGCCTCCAGCTGGCAGTGCAGCACCTCTCCGGTCCGCGCTCTGAGCAGAGCCTCCACGTTCTCCTCCAGAACTTTCTTCTGCTTTCGAACCTGACGGAGAACCTGACCCGCCTCCTCCAGCAGGGACGGGACCGCGGACCTCCTCTGGACCAGCACAGACTGGGACTGCTGGGACCACAGGTTATGTTCTTCATCAGTGGTTTTATTGGGCTGGGGTAGTCTGGACTGGTTTTGCTGGGACTGTAAACTGTTTTCATGGGATACGTTTTGTTGGAGGTGGGAAGATTGGGACCTCGAGCGATTTTCCTTTGAGGTGGTTTGCTGGGACTGGGTTTGCTGGGACTGGGACTGGGTTTGTTGGGACTGGGTTTGCTGGGACTGGGTTTGCTGGGATTGCTGGTGCTTCGGTGCAGGTCTGCTGGTTTTCAGAGGGTCTTCTGGCTGCTGGGGGACAGAGCGTGTGTCAGGCTTCAGTGTTACAGACTCTCGTTAACTCGAGCTGAGCTGAATCGTACACTGACCGTCAGCAGCATCTTCATCTCAGTCTTCAGACGCTTCATCTCCTGCAGCATGTCATTGGCTCTCCTCGCTGCCTCCCAGCTGTGATTGGCTAAAGACTGGAGCTGAGACCTTTCAGGCATGTGAGCGTGTCTGAAGTATTAAAAACATGCAAAGAGAACAGATTTAACTTCCTAGATCAGCCTGAGTAAATGACCAGTGTAACGCTATAATATTAATATCTGTTAGTTTTTGAGTGTCTTATCTGACTAAACACTCAACAACGCTGTCGCTACTCAAGAAGTGAAAGTAACAGCCCACCTGTGCCTCGGCGTTACACAATCTGACATCATCATCATCATTTATTTATATAGCACTTTAAAAACACACCTGGCAGACCAAAGTGCTGTACAATACAAATATGCACATGGCAATAAGATGTCAGTTACCCACAGAGTTAAAAGCCAGGAAATAAAAATAGGTTTTTAATAAAGACTTAAAAACGGGCACTGATG
>NC_142122.1:420000-497500 GCF_056152115.1 Neolamprologus brichardi
GAAGACAACAGACGATGAGGGCAGAGAGGAACAGGTTTAAATGCACCAAGGAGACAGTCAGAGAGAACTCGGGACAACTGGAGACATTTACGGATGCAGGACTGACAGAGACGGGGAAGACGTCTCATCGTGACGAGTAAAGTTGCCTGGCTGGGCAGCTCTCTGGGTGCTCAGCACCCCCAAAGCTCTGATCCTAGAGTCGCCCCTGGTCTGACCTTCATCTCAGACGGTCCAAACGCCCTCAGCTAAAGTCGTGACGCTCGCTGAAGCTGGAAATGTGGCGGTGGGTGGGGATAAAATGGGCGCCGCTGTCAACTCGCCCTCTGTCATTTAATCGCTCAGAAACTATCACAAACAGCTGCTGCGGGCTGTCTGCTGCTGCTGTTGCTAGGCAACACCCCAGTGGTTTCTCATGGTGACAGCGAGCAGAGATGCTGATGGAGGAAACGGGCGGGGGAGGGGGCGCGGGCCTCCCCTTCCTCTCTGTAGACCTTTACATGCCAGCAATAATTCATGAGCGCCGTAGTAACGGCTGCGGGTGAATATTAATGCTGCGTCTTTGTGCTTCACCCTTTCTTTGTCCTTGTGCTTCCCTTCAGCGCTGCGAGCGCGCCGCGTGTTCGACACACGAGCTAAACCGACCCTGCAGGCCCTCGTGGACCGCATTCATTCGATGATTAATGCTGAGCACAGGTGGACTGCTGTGCTGCCTGAATGTGGACCCGAACGGGCAAACCAGGACAGATGTGGAGCCACATGTGTGGAGGGGTCTGGGTACAACACTTAACCATGTTACCCCGTGTGTGGGTGAGTCTCAGCAGGCAGACCTTAACTGCTGAACTACCTGAGACAAAATCCATCATGGCTAAATGTGGACCAACGTGGGACAAAAAGGGACACTTGTGAACGTAGACCCCCCCCCTTTGCTGCCGTACAGGCTAAGTGTGGACCTGCCACACACAGCTGGCTGAATGCTGACTGAACCTAAGTGGGGTACATGAAGTGGACACACAGCGGGTGGGAAATGTCAGGTGGGCCAGATGTGGTTCAGATATCATGACATACCTGACATCTGGCCCACATCAAGCGTTTTAGCCTCCGGACCCCTAACACGGATCCAGATGGAGCCGCTGTAGGTGTGGAGCTGAATCAGGTTTGCATGAAATCTGCAGCACGAGCTGAAGTGGACCAATCAGGCGACATAAAAACACAACGAGACGGAGGCTTCTGAGCGGGCCAGTGGGGGAGGGTCACCGCCACAAACAGTCATAGGTGTGTGTGTGTGGTTGGGGGGGCCGGCGGGGAGTGCTGATGGACGAAAAAAAGAGTGCTGACATCATCGTCTTAAATGGAGTCAACGCCGTGACACGCGGGGGAGGGGGGGGGGGGGGGGGCTTGTTTATCGGCACAAATGTGAAGTTATTGACGGCTGCGATCACGATTCTGTCGGTGTTTAAAGAGCGGCCGATCACTGCAGCACATCTCTGCACATTCCTGAATAAATTATGTCTTTAAACGTGAAGCTGGTAACCATGGCAACAGCAGCATCCTCCACGGCTACAGCGAACGAAGAGGAGGGGGAGAGAGCCGACTGTGCAGACAGATGAATCAAACCTCGCTGCGACTCCGTGTCTTTATTTAGCTCTGCACGTTCAGCCCACGAGAGCGCCGACTCACTGACGGAGGCTCCGCCCACTCCGCCTAACTCAACTGTGTCTGAACATGGAGACTGATCCAAGCTGGCGTTCTTCACCGCACTGTGCCAGACTTCATTCAGACTTTTCAGTTTTCGAGCGGATGCTGTCATGTTTCTGTGGTTCAGGATGAACATGAGGCTTCTAACAAAGAGCTCAGGGATCCACAGACATCCATGAAACCACCACATTCACCTGTTAGTGCAATTTATGACCTTTCTCCAACTGCAAGTGAACTTTGTCAATAGGATAAGAATAAAACGTTACTTATGGCTGCAAACACAAAGGTTGAGTCAGACAGCTCGCAGAGAGGCTGCCTCCTCTGTGATCAGAACAGCGAGCGCGACACCCTCGAGATCTGGGCTACCGTGTCGTCCCCACACGCCGCGATCTGCCACACAATGTGAAAACATTCAGAGCAGCCGCTGATGTCGTGGATGTCCCGACTCGCCGTTAGGATCATGTAAGGCCGCTCTCAGAGCGCGAGAAACGAGCTGCAGGTTTGAGCTCGCGGTGAATCCACACCTGCAGCGTGGTGTCTTTGTCTGAGCCGCTGCTGCAGCTGCACAAAAACACTCTGTCAGACGCTGCGCGGCCAATCAGAGCGCAGCAGAGGTGAACTGAGCAGATGCAGTTTCTGGATCTTAATACGACGCCGTGTCTTTAATCAGAGTCTTTGCTGTCTCGTTAACTCCTGATGCAGTACCGGTACTACCATTACTGCAGTACCAACAGCAGTACTCGCTGTACTTGTAGTTTCTTGCTGCATTGCAGATTTTCTCTTTGAACAACAAAAACACCCCTGGTGTGTGTCTGTCTGTGTGTGTGTGTGTGTGTCTGTCTGTGTGTGTGTCTGTGTGTGTGTGGACAGTGATGGCTAAGGTGCCCTTGGCTCAGTGCAGCAGCTCGCTGTGTGAATGCTAACCACGCTGATGTGTGTGTCTGCTGGTTACACTCTGGTGCCGCTCGGCTCCTCACACGATCATTTCTAACATTGTGACTCCAACATGTGGCTCGGGGGCCACATCTGGCCCACCAAACAGTCCAATACGGCCCGAAAATGGACGAGTTCCTCGAGCTTTCATTAAAATGCTGATCATGTTTGGTGACGAAGGAAAGGTCACAGTTCAGGTGAATGTAAAGTCAACATTTCTTCATCAACCCAGAGGCAGCAGAGAAAGTTTCGCTCTCGGCTTCAAGTCGATCAAATCTGCATCTTTGTCAAATACAAATGTTGGAATTATAAGAACATAAAAGCGTCCGTGTGAAGACGCTGAGGGCAGGATTTCAGGAGCTGACAAATTCAGAAAATACCTGTGCTGCGTTTAAGCTCCACAGTGAACGGTGGAAATGTGGCTGTTTTCCCCGAGAGGCCCCGATTTGATCCGAACTTCCTGGAGACGTAAAGATCAATAAGTGAGACGCTCCAGTGTTCCTACTTTAGCTGGGCTTCTGGAAAACAGGTGAGCCGCTCCATCACAGCCTGACTCAGGTTCTACTGAAAGAAGCCTTTAGCCACAGGACGTGAGCGATTCCAGCACCAGAATTTCAAAATAAAGTCGAGTGTCGCATTAAAGAAACGTCACGTTTGACAGAAAAGGAATTTATTACAACCGACTCAGCTTCAAGGCACGTTACAAGATCAAATGTGTTAGTTTCATTTTTATCTGAACAGAAACACGAAACCAGCTGAACCTTAATGTGAGGCAGGAACAGAGAGGAGGGGCTTCTTATTGCAGTACAAAATATATCAGAAAGGAAACAAAACGTCCAATTCAAAATGAAAATATGAAGAAATTATTTCTATAAAAATAAGAAAAATTGCTTTTTTTGTTGTTTTCTTCACAGACACGACTCTCTAATGTAAGAATGGAGCATGTGTTAGTGACTACCGGCTGCCTCACACTGAACCTCCTAAACACCACGGCACTGACCACGCCTTCATCTCCACGACAACACAACACGCTCGTTTCTTTGTTAAACACGTTTTCTAAAACATCCACATGTAGAATATTTATAAGTTCAGCTGTCTGCTCCAAACTCGGCTGGAGCCTGGATGGAGGGAAGACGGCGTGTGCACGGCGACGGTTTCCTCTTTGATGTCCCGAAACATCTGACACAGTTTCAAGTACAAAAGGTTTTTTCTGTTTTACATTTAGATCATGACACACGGTAGAAACGAAACACAAGGGTCGTTTAAACATGACTCCACGTCCTGCTCGTCTGTTTTTATGCTGATTTATTTGTTTACATCTGCAGTGAAACGTCAGCATAATTATACTCCGTTGGCTTTCCGGGCAGAAGAAACTTCCTGTTTAGTCTCTCCGACAGCCGTCAGAGAGCTAGCGTGTTCACGGGTCTCACTTCCTGTCCAGTCCAAACAGAAGAAAACCAGCAAACGAGCAGCCGACGTGTTCCTCGAGGTGACTGTCGGGGCTACAGTCGAGGCCTTTTTGGTTGGTTCACTTCAAACCACTGGAACCAGTTTGTCCACAGCAGAAACACTCTGGATTAACTTGTTTTAACTTGACTGAAAATGAAGGATTCATCAGTCTGACCTCCATCTTTGCGTTTGCTTTGTGGATCCAGGTGCAACAGAAACATAACATTTATTCACTGGACGAATCCAACTATGAACTTTGTTTTTTAAAGCCCAGAAAGTTTCTATAAGCGAGTTGTGAGGAGCAGCGAACGCGCACAGCTGAGCGGTGACGGCTCACGGCTGCAGCGAGTTTGTACTCGTCTCAAAGCTGCTGCAGAGATCAGTCACGAGCGAACGCAGCCGCGCCTCCTCTCAGCCATGTTGGGTTAGAGGAGGTGAACTGATGCTGCAGCTGCATGACGCCCGTTTCATCTGCACAAGCCTGAGGTTAAAGTTCAAGTCTGTACACAGCCAGTTATTGTCCAATCATCTTCAGCTCATGAGCAAACAGCCCCGCTTGTGCTGACGTGCCACAGGAGTGACGGTCTACCGCCGAGAACGTTACCGAGCTGATCTTTGTGCGACGCCTCGTTAAAGGCACCAAAACCACGAGCCATAACTTAAAGGCTCCGTGAGCTCGAGTGTGTGTGCACGCTCACAGCGAGGACACCTGACACAGGTATGGACCTGCTGTGAGCGCGCTCCACAGCTTCAGCTGCATTTCTGGAATAACCCTTCATGAAGAGCCCCACAGAGTGGGAACGTGGAGCGACGGACTGAAAGCGAGCGCTCCTGAAACGGCGTCCTACCGGCCGCTTCCTGCAGTGGGAACGTGCACAAAGACGCCCTGAAACTCCCCGCCGGTCTCATCGCCCGAACCTTTGCTTCACAACAGTCACAGCCTGATGTCCTTCTGAGATCACGAGCTTGATGATGTCCACGACGTTAATAATAATAATAATAATGATGATGGATTTATACAGCGCTTACATAATTACAAAGAGTCAAAGGTAATAAACGCTGAACGTGAGCGCCGCCTACCCTCCACACGTTTCTCCACCCGGTCGTCAGCGGGTTTGTTTATCAAACAGGAAGAATTTACGACCGTTTAAAACAAACATAACTGATGTGAGCTTCACTGTGAGAAGTGTGACGGCGACTCGGACCGAGGACACAAACTGTGACTGTTAATCAAACTGCAGACGAACATGAGCGACGCCTGGATCCACACGGGCACAAACTAACGTCAGTAATGTTTCATGTTTCAGTCAAACTGCTTCAGTCTGTGAGCACATCGTCCTGAACAACAAAAACACAAACCACTCATTCACAAAGTAAACACAAGTTGAAACGCCAGACAAACCAAAGATCACTCTGATGTCACACATCGGAGTTTGTTGGATAATTTGGACGATTACATTTTTTCTTATAAATTTTAACATATTTCTTTGTTTCAAAATAAGAGCCTGCTGTTTATTAAACTGCATCACGATAATCTGTTTCAAGCCTTCAACGTGTTTTTATCAGGTTTTCTTTACAGATGCAGAAACGGGCTGACGGTCCGGCGCCGTGGTCACACATTTGGACTCAACGCTACAGGAGCCACCTGTAATAACATGAACTCCTTTTAACAGAATATTGAGGTTATTTTAAGCCTCACAGTAAAGAAGATTGTGAGTGTTGGACAGAAACTATAGCATGCATGATCTTACTGCGCACACACACACACACACACACACACACACACACACACAGAGCTGGAGGCAGCTCGACGTATAAACTGAGTGTCAGCGCTGCTTTGGATCAGTAACACTCGTTTATTTTACTGACGCCAGGTAGAAACTCAACCTTTGACCTCCGTCACATCAAAAACAGACACGATGACAGAGGAAGGTGGAAAGTGTTAAATCAGAAAAGCTTTCACATGATCACCAGTCCAGACTCTACACGACTGAAACAGTTTGCTGTTCTTCATGGTTTGAATATTTGAGTTTAGCTTAGAGCGAATCTCTGTGGGGGGCAGGCTGAAGAACCTCGACTGTGATCCAGGGAACATAAAAAACAAAGTCTGGGCTTGAGGCTCCAGCGCCTCCTCAGGGGTCCCTCTCCTTCTTTACCTTCACATCTCCAGCCAGGATGGTGGAAATCTCCCCCTGCATAAATGCCCAGGGCACGTTGGAGCCGACCAGCGGGCACTTGTCCCCACTGGGGCAGTACACCTCTCCGGAAGCCCCCTGGGCCTTGATGCTCTCCCGGGAGCAGGGGAAGCAGAACTTGTGTCCGGGGACGGAGGGACACTGCACGAAGTGGGTGTCCTCCAGGCGCTCGTGGCAGATGGTGCAACACAGCGGTCCGCTGTTGGCCACGGGGGAGTCGGGCACGCTCTGCGCGTGCACCTGGTCCTGCGCGGGCAGCCCGAGGTCCCCGTTGCGGGAGGAGAGGCGCCTTTGGCCGGAGGCTGAGGCCGGGGACGCCGGGCTGCCGGCCGCGTGCCTGGAGTCTCTGTCCTTGCCGGGCGAGTGCGCGTTACCGAGCGCGTCCGCCACTGACATGAGCGCGGCCATGGGGGACTGTCCGTTCTGCGGGGGGGCGGCGGCGGATTCCGGGGGGGTCTTGAGGGCCTCGCCCGGGCCCCCGAGCCACTGCTGCCGCTCGTCCGCAGAGTCCGGCTCCGGGGAGGCCTTCCTCTTCCTCAGCCCGGGCCGGGAGCCCCCCGCCCGTCCTGGCGGCAGCGGGAAGCCGCCGTCGGCGTGCGGCTGCGGTAGCAGCTCTACGGACAGCGGCTCCCGAAAGAAGCGCAGCGGCTCCGGCAGCAGGTCCCCGAGCAGCCGCCAGTCCCCGGAGCCCTGCTTCTTCTCGTACTCCAGGTACTTAAAGCCGGACGACAGCCCGCGCCCGAAGTCCTTCATGCAGTCCTGGTACATCTGCTTGGCCACCCCCGAGGCGCTGGAGAACACCGTCCCGGAGCCGCTCGGGTACTCGATGAACAGCTTCAGCTCATGCTCCGCGCCGGGCTTCGACGCGGCGTCGAAAGCGAACACGCGGCCCAACAGCGCGTGGTCCTTCTTGAAGCGGACGTCGAAGGGCGTGCTTCCGGTGAGCGCAAGCAGCGTGTCGCGCACGGCCTTCGGCCGGCCCGCCCACTCCTCCTGGCGGCTCCGCAGACTGTCGCTCAACTCTGCCAGCACCTCCGCGTTGCGCTGCTTCTCCTTCAGCTCCCGGTCCGGGTCGGCGGCGGAAACCGAGGCGGGCCGCTTCGCCCCGGGCTCGGCCCGGCCCGTCTGCGGCAGCAGGCTGGGTGGCACGGCGGCGGACGGCGGTCCGGCGGGGGTCCTGCCGCGGGAGTTCGGGCTCTGGCGGTTCAGCTCCGGCGGGCCGTCGTCCTTGAAGCCGTTCGGTCCTCCGAGCCCGGTGGGCGGCCTGCCGCCGTAGTCGAAGCGTCCCAGCGAGTAGCGGTCCGTCCCGGGATGCTGGGGCTTGGCTGCACCATCCGCCGGGTGGTGGTGGTGGCTCGGCGGCTCTTTGCCGCTTAGTATGGCCGCCTGGCTCTTCGTCGCCCCGGGCTGCTGCTGCGGGGGCGCTCCCGCGGCGCCGCGGGCCTCCTGGAAGCCGTGAGCGCGCTTCAGGTGGCGGGCAGTCTCGATGACGAACTCGATCCGGTCCGCGCCCTCATAGTTGACGCATCCGCGGCACACGGGCTCCGTGAAGTCCCAGATCATGGCCCAAGGCATGCGCGGCAGGTCGCACAGGTAGCACGACTGCCGACGGGACACCTGCGGGGAGGACATGTTCCCTCTGCCGGCCCCCTGCCTCCTCTTCCGGGCAGCCGCTTCACCAGCTCCCGCTAAAACTGCGACACGCCGCCGGACAGCGGAGCCTCCTCTGAGCTTATTGTTCCTCCTCCTCTTCCTCCTGCTGCTGTAGCTCCGTGTGCTGCTGCAGAGATGGAGGAGGAGGAGGGAGCTCTGCCTTTTTTTTCCCTGCATGCATCACTCCCGGGGAAGCGGAGGAATTTGGATTGTTACCCCCTCTCACACAATGCCACCTGGTGGAGTAGCTGACGTCACCGTCCCTCCCCCTCCATGATCCCACTTGTTGCCCTCGTTCTTCCCTCATCGGTGTCACCCCCACCTCCTCCTCTTCATCCTGTATTTGTCACATCCAGGTGAAGAAGAAGACCCGCTCCACCAGCAGCTGGAGTGCTGCAGGTGGAGCGGGTCTGGCCCCAGCACACACGGGTCCGGAGGGGGCACACAGCGGGAGGGCCCCCCCCCCTCATATTTTTGTCTGTAGTTTGTGGGGCTGTTCACGAGTCATCATAAAAGTATCACGGCTCGTTTCTTTAAATAACTGCTGCTCCTTTTACCAGTCTATGGCTTTTTTAGGGTGGGGGTCTGCTGTGCCCCCCCCATGAGAAGAAACTCGGAGATCAACCCCCCCCTCAGAGGAAACAACAGCATAGGTGTTTCATCACCTGACAGCAGTTTAAGGTGGAATATTAAAGGTGGACCCTGGGGGTTTGGGCTGCAGAGGCATCCGTGTTGCTAGGCAGGTTTTACCTCTCTGCTCCAACCCACCCCTCCTCTCTCTCTCAGTATGCACTGAGCCTCGATCGCCCTCGCTGCTCTGATGTTTCTTTGGTTTCTGTCTTCAGAGCTCAGCAAAGTTAATTTATGCTCTTGTTTGAACCCTCGGTGCAGCTGTGCAGCAGTTAAATAAAGAAACGATAAGTAAAACTGAGTCTTGTGATGTGTAACACATGCAGTATACTACGGTAATCAGCAAAGGATTACTGTGGTATACTGGAAATCTCTTTAGATTAAAACAAAGAACTGACCAATAGGAGAGGTTTGTTTGCCTCTTTCCTTCCCCTCGTGTCTCCTGATCGAGGCGCCGTGCAGTCAGACATGATATTAGCCGGTCTGTGTGACGTGACGGGCAGCTCTCTGACCCGAGCCTCTCGGGGCTCAGAGTCTGCCTGACTGTGGAAAATATCCCGATTCTCCACACAGCAGCTTCAGCTCTGCTGCAGACAGCAATCACATCACTGAGTAATGAGTCTCTGTGCAGCTGTCCGCACGCAGTTCATCAAACAGGCGGAAAAATAAAAACGACACTAGTTTCAAGCAGAGTGTGCACAAACAGGATGGGGTTCCCTCACAGAGGGACTGTCACAGTCACAGGTAGCTGCTCATTCATAACAATAAAAGACGTCTGTTCGTACAGAAACCTCACAGCAACACAAACACGTCCACAGTCCAGTTAGCACAAGCTAGCAGCTACACCCACCATCCACCTGTCAGTCAAAGAGGCCACACCCCTGATATGCAACCTTGCCTTGACAGAGTTTACACAGGTGAGTTATGAAAATATGCACCACACTGGTGCATTCTGGGAATCTTGCGGTTTCTCAGTTATCAGCAGTGGGTGGCGGCTTTGGCTTAGTGCCATCTCCATAAACACACAAAAGCATCTGCGTGCCTCTCATGGATACTGCTGGCGTTGCCATGGAAACGTGCGAGGAGAAGCTGCAGGATACAGGATCAACTGTAGCGCCCCCCCCCCCCCCCACACACACACACACACTATGAATGATTATGCAAATGGAGCGACGGAGACCTGCTGCAGCGTTCAGACGCTCCCGGGCTCCTTTATGTCTCCACCTGCTCCAGTCTTCACACAGCACTCCGACTGACCGAGCAGACCAATCAGCACCTCCACATGCTCTCACATGACCTTTCATCGCTTTAGCTGAAGCATCGCTGCACAGGAACTAATCTAACCTTTGTCTCTAAAACACACGAGGGCTTCACTCTGCTCTTCCACCGCAGGAAAATCACTGGCTTGTTTTTTCATCGGTGGGTTTAATTGACTCAGACCAAACAGTGACCACATGCAGATCACTGATGGTCATGTGTGGCGACACCTCTGAAAGCCCGTGTAGAGCCCGGCAGTCAAACCAGTTCTGTGCACATTTGAATCGAGCCTGGAGTCAGTTTGTGACTTACAGGATTTGATTTGCCTCCATTTTCAGCTTCAGCTGATTATTCGGTTCACGTGGATCTGTGCAGATAATCAAACACCTTTATCTTTCTTTCTTAAATAAACACACGAAAAACGTAATAAAGATTTGTTTTAGTGCTGGCCCTGCTGCTGAGGCATTTTCAGTGTTTGTTGAGGTCTGTGAGAACATTTGTGCAGCAAAGTAATCGTGGGAAACTTGGTCTGAAGCTTCCTGAAGTAAGAATTAAAATTCCTGAAAAGTCTGCATGAAGGAAACGATAAACGGATGCTTTCACGGGTCCTGCGTGAAGATCTGAAGCTGGCTGTGAGACGAGAGCCACGTGATGTCTCGGTTTCAGGCCTGAACCCAGAGAACCCAGGGGTTAACGGCGTTACCGCTGGGAATTCTCACCACGGAGTGACCAAAACAGACCCATCCAAACTACTTTAGGATCATTCAGGACACTCTGAGGAGCTTTCTCAGCCTAAAGACATTTTTATGACGACATCCCTTCAGATCTCCATGTGTGCTCACTGAACGCGTCACATAAATGAGAACAACCAAAAACCAAGAGTCTTCTGAGCGTGTTGATTGGTGGCTGTTTAATAAGCAGGTTCGAGCTTTTCCAGGTGTGTCAGGAGTGCACCTGAACCCTGAGCCTGTCTGTGTCTCTCAGTCTCTGTTTAACAAAACCGCCTCCGTCAAACCCACAGAAACATCCTCCCCCCTCCCCCCTTCACCTGGTTTGATCTGCCCATTGGTCAAGGCGATGCGTTTCCATGGTAACTGGGGCAGGAGGGACAGCTACGTTTGGCAAGGAGCTCGGTGGCCGGGCGCCGAGGCTGTTTGGTGCTGCAGTGAAGAAGAAGACAAAGCAGAGACGGAGGTTAATCATCCACGAAGCTTCAATGTTTTCCAGGCCTGGAAAGCCTGGAAAGGTGTACAAGGATTTTCCAGGTGGATCTCATGAAGATGTTGAAAACATATTTCAGAATTTCAGACATGAATTCTGCGATATTTGCCTCGACAGATGTGCACACACACACACACACACACACACACACACGCACACACACGATCTGAATTCAGCATTGAAGCTAAAAATAGTCATGCTGCTACAAACACTCTGGTTACCATGACAACTGTCTCCATTGCCTGCAGTAGTGACACACACACACACACACACACACACACACACTGCTGCCACCTGCTGGTTCACCTTCCTCATAACACCTCAGGGCTGACAGTCCAAAACTTAGTTATTTTTTTATAATAAATAACATTTTTATCATTTTAAGAGCTCAAAAAAATTCTCTGTATTTCTGCACTTTAAGTCCAAACAATGTATTTTTAATCAGCCATAAAATAAAAAAAATATTGGAAGATTTTTCAGTTACTGGATGAAAAAAGAAAATTATTTTATTTTTTTCAGCGTTTTTGAAATAATTATGTTTCAGGTGTTTATCAGGCAGACAAACAGGTTGATATTTATAATCTATTGTTTGCTAAATAATTCAAAATGTCATGTGTGGCACAAACATGCACCTGCTCTGCTGTTGGTACACCTGTCCATGTTTCTGATTGGTCGCACACTGCAAACTCCACCTTCCTGTGACCTCCCCTGTACCGATGTGTGTAAGCTCCAGGCTGACCCACTGAGCTGATGTCAGGACTCACAGGACGCACCTCATGCTGACCAACACAAACTGCTGTGTGCTTACCTGCAGCATCCAGGTGTGTGACCTGCAGGTGCGTCGGCGGGTCTGAAGCATGGCCGCTCGCTATCCTGAGGGCTGATTCCAGCAGCTGGCTCTGATTGGAGGAGAGAAGTGCCAATGAAAGTTTAGAAAGAGACGCAGGAGGCGTCGCATCTTTATTCCTACAATTCCCAGGTTTTACATTTTCTTTGATTGGATAACACGTCTGACACGCCCTGCTGCTATTGTTCAGCACGGTGACATCATTAAAGGTGTTCCTGTACTCACCTGCAGCTGCACCTGCTGGCACTGCAGCATCTCCAGGTGCTGCAGTGTCTGCTGGCTCATGCTCCGCCCTCTGTCCCCACCCTCCCTGATGACACGGTGATGTCACAGTGATGTCACAGAATTATTTTTCTCTTATTGTTTTCAGCATAACGAGACGACAGGTGCACACGGTTTACCTGTCAGCTTCCAGCAGCTTCTGGATGCCGTCAGCCAGCTGAGCCACTCGAGCCTCCATATCAGACTGAGCCTGTAAACAAACAAACAGAGGTGCTAAACATTAGCTGCAGTTCCTCTGATGTCCAGCAGAGGCAGCAGTGAGTCAGTCCCAGAGACTCACATGTGGAAAAAGCAGAAATAAACATGTGTATCAGATTATTGATCGATCTATCAGCTGTACTCACCTTGAAGAGAGGAGCAGCAGCTGCCAAAGCTGCAGTGGCAGCGGCGGCGGCTGTGCTACTGGCATCTCCCAGGTCACCAGAGGACAGCGGCGTCTCCATCTGGACCCCAGCATCCTTCGCTGCATCCTGGGAGCTCAGAGCAGGGGCGTCCGGGAGGTTTCCCACAGAGTGGAGCGGCATCGGGTCCAAGAAGTGAACTCTGACCTCCCTCCTGCGGGGGGCGCTGTGAGAGCTGAGCATCACAGATAAGATGAGACGTGTTTTTACAGCAACCAGTAGCAAGTCTGAGGAAACACGTTTCACTCACAGCATCAAAACCATAAACTTATGTTCCCTATTCAATATCATGTGATTCTTTAATAGACTGTCTATTTTGTTTTTTTTATACGAACCCCCTGACATTGTGTTTGCTATTATGTATTTGTATATTTGTATTTTGTGCTTTGTCAATAAAGCGTATTCAAAAAAACAAAAAAAAAACAAAAAACGTTTCACTCACCGCTGCTTCAAAGCCGCCAGCACGACTCCTCGACCCCCAGACGCAAACCGTGACGTCAGGACGTCGTCACCTGATGATGCAAGCAGAGGTGGAGTCAGTATTGTGATGATTAAAGATAAACACAGAAACTTTTACGACTCAGATTGAATTGAATGATTATGGTGAGAGGTGAGTCTCGGAGGCTCACACCGAGTCAAACTAAAATACAAAAAATATGAATTTTGATCTTTTTACGATCGTGTGTGAAGAAATTCTGTCTAACCGGTAGACTCTAACGTCTAGAGACGTATCTGTGAGAGCTCAGGAGGATCTGTAACGCGAGGCTGCTGATTGTTGGCTGAAATGCGATCTTCACTGCTTTTAAAGGACCGTCTGGTTTAATGGCTTTAGGTGTCGCAGAGTTATTAGAGTTTTGTTTTTGAACGTTATTGTGACCTTTACTCTGTATTGCTGTATAGAGGGTGTGTGTCACAGGCACGATCTATGACACTGAACAGCGACCCTCAGCCTCAAATATGTCCATTAAAACCTCGTCAGTCACGATGTCACAGATTTATTCCAAACCAACAAATATTTACACTATATTTTTATCCTATTTTATTTTCCACGTTCATTTCAGTTTATTTGAGTTTTTATTGTTATTTAAAAGACTACGACTAATAATTTTTACTTTAGTGAACTGAAATGTGCCGACACAGCTAGTTTTAGTGAACTAACCCTACTCCTACCTCCGTGTTTCTCTGTGCTGCTGGCTTTTAAACCTCAGCCTGAACTAAACGTCACAGCTCCACGCAGCTGTGAGTCACGTGAGCAGCTGTGACTTTATCCAAAGTTTCTGGATTTCTTCCATGACCCTCACAAACTCCCCCACACCCTGATGCACGGACACACCTGCAGTCTGGGCACGTTTTAAAACAATGAACACACCTGCCAGGTATTATATTACCCCCCACCTGTGTCCATCGCCTCAGCGAGTTTTCCGTCTCCTCCTCCGGAGATCTTACGGGGCTTTAAGTACGCTGCTGACCGATGTGGAGCAGCGATATCCGGGTTCTGTCTGGGACTCCGCCGCCGCTGCTTATTCTGTCTCAGTTCGGTCAGAGGAGGAGGACGAAAGTCCCGCAGTTTTCGGACGGTTATCTGGACGGATCCGGGTCCCGGTCTGCCTCCGGGACCGGTCCGGTCCGGGTGGAGGACTCGTGTGGAGCGGATTAAAACGTCCCCGGTGTCCGAGCTGCAGGAGGACTGATCCGGACTGAGTGCAGCCGGAGCAGACATGACGCTGTTTACCTACAGTGTTAATAAAGCTGATTTAAAGCTGCACTGTTAGCATGGAAGCTAACTCCGTCGAGACTTCCCGCTCCGGCTCTAAAACCCGCCGCTGGCCGGGTAAAGGTCGAAGGAAGGCGGCGGTCAGCGTCGCGGGGGTGAGGGGGGGGGGGGGGGGGGGTGAGGAGAGAGTTAAAATAATTTACACCCCAACGAGACGCCAGGAAAAACCCCCACAGAAAGTACGACAGAAAAAAGAAATTGTTCAAACACAGCAACTGTTGCTGACAACAAACAACCGAACTTCCGGCTTCCGCTCCAGATAGGATGCTGAAAAAAACTCCGCTTCAAAATCAAAACACGAAGAAGAACAAACGGCATTAAGAAACAAAGTAAACACAGCAAATTAAAACTTTATTTATTAGCCGAAAACTGGACAGTACACCTCTATCATAGAAAAATCAATGAGTGCGAAAATGACAGAAAAAATGTATTCAAACGAATATTAACTCAATTAAATAACAAATACAAACATAATGAATGAACTTAAATAAAATCAAATAATAAAGTAACAATATAAATAAACCAAAAGAAACAGAGGTCTCTTCACATAACAATGGATTCTTGATCTTTGGTTTTTACGTATTTGAATGACTTTTGAATGTGCCATGAGTTTGAGACATCATTCATAAATACTTGAAACACTTGTCTCACTCGTTCTAGAAGCTGCAGTTGTGAAAACAGCTTCTTTGTCAGAGTGCATTTTACTGCTCGCGAGAATTCTGTGTTTTTCTGAAATGTGTTTGAAACGACCCTGTAAAGTTGGACTGGTTCAGGAGAAATTATGATTGAAGATGGTTTGCCTTTATAGAAGGACTTACTGATGAAGTTTAGATTTAGTTTAATGCGATTATATTTGGAGGTCGGAACACCAGTTGCAGAACGTTTGTTGCTCTCCGGTAAGTTTCGGTTTCTGACCTGAACATTCGTGACATTTTTCTCTCAAATGTACATTTTTATTCGTGCTTTGAGTTTAATAAAATTATTAATTAATAGCTGAATATTAAGCTTAATGTAAGCCTCATGTGTTTTTTTTCTTTTTAATTTACATAAAAAGTCGCAAAAATATCGGAGAGAATCTGCTGCTCTGTGCGCATGCGTCCTTCAGTCCGTCACTCGGAGGTTCCCCTCAGGCAGCTCGGAGCTCAGGTGGAATAAAAACTGTCCTCCTGCTGTTGTAAAGAGAAACTGAGCGCTGCTGCTCGGGAGGCAGAAGAAGAACATCTCCAGGAGAACAGAGGGATCCTCATCAGAGGGCGGGAACACGGCGCTAACCGGGCTAGCCGTTAGCAGCAGCAGTCCGTTTAAACGTGCTGTTTTATCAGGTAGGTTTGTTCATCATGTCACTAAGTCCCGGGTAACCTCTGCTATCTGAAGCGTTACTAAACCAGCCAACCTAAGCTGAACGGTACACCTGTAAGGTCACATTGAAAGAATAACACGTGAGCGCCGGAGGAGGTTTAAAAGAGGCGGACCGCGAAGAGAGGGGCAGCACGGTGGTTAGCACTGTTGCCGCACAGCAAGAAGGTCCTGAGTTCAATTCCAACATCAGGCCCGGGTCTTTCTGTGTGGAGTTTGCATGTTCTCCCCGTGTTTGTGTGGGTTCCCTCCGGGTACTCCGGCTTCCTCCCACCGTCCAAAGACATGCAGCTTGTGGGGATAGGTTAATTGGAAAATCCAAATTGCCATTAGGTGTGAATGTGCGAGTGAATGTGAGTGCGAATGGTTGTCTGTTCCTGTGTGTTGGCCCTGCGACAGACTGGCGACCTGTCCAGGGTGTACCCCGCCTCTCGCCCTATGACAGCTGGGATAGGCTCCAGCGCCCCCCGCGACCCTGAAAAGGAGAAGCGGAAGCGAATGGATGGATGGACCGCGAAGAGAGTTAAAAATGGAGGATTTATGAATGGAGTCTGGTGTGTTAGCATTACTGCTAATTGTCGCCCTGTTTCCCCTCCCACAGAGTCCGAATCATGGCGGTCCAGGTGTCCGAGTCCGACCAGATCAAACAGGTAAGTGACCCCAAGAGTTTTCATGTCGACTCTGAGAAAAGAGGCTCAGAATTCAGAGGCACAAAGTCCGGTTACTGTGGCCTCCAGGGTCCATAGAAAGCCCGCACTGAACTATACACAAGGAGTCTAAGGAGCTTGGAAAGAAAAGCGTCTGGACTTCTTTAGGTTGCTTGAAGACATTTCACCTCTCGTCCGAGAAGCTTCTTCAGTTCTGGGTTAGCTTCTCGAATGAGCGGTGAAATGTCTTCAAGCAACTTAAAGAAGTCCAGACGCTTTTCTTTCCAAGCTCCTTAGCCTACGATGACCTGGATGACTGAGAACCTTCACAGATATACAGCAAGGAGGCCTGTGAGGGACAAAAAAGGAGAGAGCGACAGACCCGTAGGTAAAAATAAATAGATAAAAACAGAATCAATCAAAACAAACTCAAATACTGTTAATGCCAGAAAACTGTGCCAGCTTATTGGGACAAATAATTATAGAAATGAAAAATCATAATTTAGAAATGAAAAATTCCTTTAAAGAGTAGCTAAAAGCAATGCACATAAATAATAAATAAATGAAACCGTATAATTGAGAGATAGGATCATGAAATGTTTTCAAAGTAAAAAATTAAGCACGTAAATTAGAAAGTATGATAAAAGTAACTTCAAAGATCATAAAGTATTTGTTCATTTCACCTCTGTCAGTGCGCCCCAGTGCAGCTGTGGCTACAATGTAGCTTGCTATCACCAGTGTGTGAATGGATGGATGGCTGAATGTAGTGTAAAGCGCTATATAAATACAGGCCATTTACCATTTATAAATGAAAATAAATTAAATAAAAATAAATAAAGTAAGACAAGAAAATATTATATGGCATTGTGAAAAATTATAGTTAAGAAATGAATATCTGAAATGAAAAGCAAGTTGGTAAAAAAGGAGGTAAATGAATGGAAAAAGGTGAAACTTCAGGAAATGAAAAAAGAAGAAAATAAAAAAAACAAAATGGTTAAAAGTTTTTGAAAAAGAATATTGAAGGGCTTATTTATGACAAATACACTATTCTTTGTAATATTGTTTTATGAACGGGAGCCTCTGTGCTGCACTTCGCTGAACATTTAGTTTTTCAGAGCAGTAGACTTTTTTTTTATTCCTTCACAAATGTGCTTTAGTGAACAAAAGGAGCAGCTCTCCAGCACACACAAGTCTAATACCAGAACGGTTCTACTTATGAGCTCCACCTGTAGTTGAATCATATATTTTTATTTCTAAAACTGAGCGTGCCTGAAGCAGCGAGAGGACGGAGGTTAAAACCTGTTTGAGGAAATTTCTTCCCAGACCTGAACCTCGGATCCTTCTCGGTCGTCTCTCAGATTTTTTTGCTGGATTGCTGCTCTGCAGCCGTTTTCTGAGCCGTGTCTGTTTCCTGTGTCCAGTTTAAGGAGTTTCTGGGGACGTACAACAAGGTGACGGAGAACTGCTTCATGGACTGCGTCCGAGACTTCACCACGAGAGACGTGAAGCCCGAGGAGGTAAAAAAACACGATTGGGTGACGGAAACATGTGAGTGAAGGAACATCTGGATAAAATCCTCACAGCTGTTTGTGTTTCAGTCGAGCTGCTCCGAGTCGTGCCTGCAGAAGTATCTGAAGATGACTCAGAGGATCTCCATGCGTTTCCAGGAGTATCACATCCAGCAGAACGAGGCTCTGGCGGCTAAAGCTGGCCTGCTGGGACAGCCGCGCTGACCCTGAACCTGGGCCGGGCCGTGCCGGTCCAGCAGATCATCCGGCGCTGTAAAAACAGACTCTGAAGCTGCGCGTGAGGACGTTTTGTTGTCGTTTCTGACCTGAAGCTCCGCCCCCCCCCAGATTCTATCTGCAGGGTTAGTCGGCTGTTCTGTGCATCATGGGAAATGTAGTTTCAGATTCTTTATTAACATGCAGAATATTCCTTTAATGTGCACATTTGTCGTTTTATTGAACACAACGACCGACCGATGTGGTGATGATGATGATGACCTCATTTTTCATGTGTGGAAATAAAAATAATCCGACATCAGGAATGTGTGGATGTTTTCATCCCTGTTAGGAAGTGCTTTACTGCATCCGGCCTCACTCTGGCTCTGCTGCAGATCAGAGTCCTGAGAAATGTTCAGACCAGCTGCAGCGTTTCACATGATTCACCTGCTCCGGCTGGAGAGCTCGTTATGTCCCGAAAGTTACTGATTAACCTGCTTTTAGTACTGAAGTGTTTCTGCAGCAGACCCTCGCTGACAGCCTTACTCTAAAGTCAAAGGTTAGTTTTATTGCATGTTGCATTGCAACTTATACCAAATGTACACTGTATAAAACAATCACTAAATCAACAGTGAATACAGACAAATTACAACGATTAAAGACTGTGGCTGCATAATAAAAGCCGGGGTGTGCGGCTCTAACAGACCTGAGAGCAGTTGTTTTTTGTTTATAGTGACTTAGAGTTCGGGCAGCTCTAATGTGAAAAGCTAAGTTTAGCAGCCACCTCTGAGAAGGCTCCATCGCCTCTGCTTTCAAACCTGGATCTCTGAATCTCCAGGAGCAGCAGTGCCTCAGTGCTGTGGTAGAACGGAAGGGTTTCAAACGGTTTGTCAGGTAAGGCGGTGCCAAACCATCGACGCTCTGAGAAACAAATAATAGATTTTTAAACTGGATCTGAAATGCACTGGGAAGGCTAGAACAACAAAGTGATCAAACCCATGGAGACCACTCAGGTGTAGAACGCATGACTGTCTCAGTTACAATCCAGTAATCTATTTGGGTACATTTCATGTACAGTAGGACTTTTATTTTGGAAGTCTGTGGTATTTGTCATTATTCCTCTGAGTGAGCACGACCACCATTCTCTGAGCCAGACTGGGTGCCAAAAAGTGATTTCCTGAATGGGCAGTTTCTGCAGGTCAGACCTATCGGCAGCTTTTATCCCACCTGTCCGCACATTCTCATCGAATTACATTCCTCACAGTGAGTCACTGATGATGCACGAAGATAATCACAGCAGGCAGAAGTTAAACACAGCACAGCTGACTGAACAGATCACATTTATGAGTGATGTCATGAAACTGACATCACTCAGAGTAAACAACGAGCGAGGTAGAGGATAACTTTATTTTCCCTGTGTGGTTGTTTGAAGCAGTCCAACGAGCTGCATACATTTAAGACAGGGTAAGGAAGACTATGACTTGTACTCACCTAAAGACTTTAAATAACTCTTTATTTATTTATGATCAGAACCCCCCATGTTGGTGTTCTTGGCCCCCTGTTAAAAATCCTGGGGAAGCCCCTGCACAGCTAGCCCAGCTGCCTGCTTTACTTTTAATGCTAACCTCGCTGTGCTGCATTCCATGTAGCGGCGTGTCTCATTGGCTGACACCAAATTCCTTTCATAGGTGCGTCCAATCAGCGTCACCGTGTTATCTAGCTGGTGGCTCGCTGGCCCCGCCCCCTCTCTGGAGCTGGGAATGACAGTGGGGAAGAGGAGGGGAGGTCTCCGTTGGTGTCCGAGCAGCGAGCAGTAACTTTGCCAGAGAAACGGACAATCACCGACAGAAAGTCCGCGAAGCGAGTGGCGGATAGGGCTCAGAGCGGTGCTGTGACCCGGCAATTTCCTGGGGGATTGAGTCGTGAGACAGAGGCGGAGGTCGGGCTGAAGCAGGTGAGGCTTCCAGCGCTTTCTGTTCGCTCTCAAGTGGCTTTGTTATCAACAGGTGCCGCTAGCAGCTAGCTGCTAACGCTAGGCTCGAATAAAGTGCGTTTCTCCGAGCAGGGCGGCTCGCTGACGGGCCAAACCGACCCAGGTGTCCGAGTTTAGGCTGTGAACGGAGCCGGTCCGCCCCGGAGCCCTGTCGCTCGAGTGAGAGAAGCAGGAAAACACAGAGAGGCTCGAGAGTGAGCTAAGGTTAGCCAGCTGTCAGTGAGACAAACTCCAGGCTGGGGGAGAGGTACCTGCATACACCGCTCAGCGTATCTTTATTTCAGTTATTCCACCTCAGCAGCGACTAAACGCGCCATTTTTACTAAAACGCCGCCGCGTAGACCTGCTGAAGTTCACCTGAGTGCTGGACAGCCGGTCAAACTACAGGAAGCTGTATTTACAGTGAGCTTCTTATTTCCTTGTACAGAGAAATAAAGCGTTTGTTTCCTGTTCCCTGCCGCTCCCTGTCACTGCCGTGGAAGGAAATGTGTTTTTGAATGGAGCGTTATCAGGGTCCGAGATTACCGAGGACTGAGTGGCAGTGGGCGGCTGGGATTCAAACCTTCAGTCGGTGTGAGGGACAAGCCCAGCCCGGCCTCCTCACGCAGTCCTCTCAGCGTTTGGGGTTTCTTTATTTTTTCTCTCTTATTTGTTTGTTTGTTTTTACCCCGCGTATATGTTCCCAGTCATGTTTTGTGTGCTTTTTTTGGGCTTTATTCTTCATTTATTTGTTGTTGTTTTTAAACAAACAAACGTGTGACGGGCATTCAGTAAATAGTTACTTTTTTTCCTAATCCGTTTTTGAATTTCTTTGTTTTTATTTTTTGCCCCACAATTTTATTAATTAATTCTTTTTTGGTAAATAGATTTTTTAAGTTTACATTTTCCTCATAAATATTTGTACATTTTAGTCATTTTTGGAGGGAATTTTTTGGGATCTTTTTGTGTTTTATTTTACATTTTTTAAAGTAATGTTTTTTTGTCAATATTTGAATTCTTTCCCTTTTTTATTATTTTGATATTTGAGTTTAGAAAAAGTCACACCTTTATGAAAAAACTAATTAATTCATGGTATGTGTTTCTTGTAAATTTGTAGTTCTCTGCTCTTGTTTTGGGGGATTTCTGTCCTAAATATTTGAGTTTCTTGTGAATGTGGGCGGTGTTAAGATGTGACCACGCCCTCCCAGCAGCCTGTCGGCCTTCACTGTGAGTCGCTGCATTATTATTAGACTATTTTCAGCGTGACCTTGTGCTGGTTTGGTCACGCTTGTCACTGCTGTGGACAGAGTCGTGGTTCTGCAGCTTCAGCAGATAAAATTTGGAGAAGTTTGACGTTTACCTGTTTAATGTTTACCTGCGTTTGCCTTCCAATCAGACATGTCTGTGGGCGGGGCATTGCTCCAGAGAGAGTGGTGGCTCCATCAGAGCTGAGTCGGCATATTTTAAATTTTACTTGTTCATTTATTATTTTTTAATAGCCTTTATTGGATGGAGACAGACAGGAGGCACAGTGGGGGTGGGGGGGGGGGACGGGACGGGACGGACTCGTACCCGGCTTCTTGGCCATGGATCACACGGTCGCCAGCTCACCCTCTGAGTAAACTGGTGCCCAGAATTCATTTATCTGATTGAATTTCTGTGAATAAAGTTAGGATGCAGTTGCTGTGAATGTTGAGTCTTACAAAGAGCGTAGTTTGGATGCGAGCGCAGGTCCCACTAAAGGGCGTCACGCCCTCACGCCACCATCACGGGGTCTGTCTGGGAGATCTCAGTCAGACGAGGAGCCGCTGGAGGTCGCCGTGCTCCTCCTGTGCCTCCTCACACTGAGGAGCGGATGCTGGTCCGGTCCCGGCGTCTACTCCTCCTCCTGATGCCGCTGGCAGACGCAGCAGGTGTGGAGGAGCTGCATTACCTGTGCAGCATGAACGGGTTGCAGCAGGCGCGAGGACACAGAACACTTGTTGCTGCCACTCTGATCACACCTGTGCAGGTGAGACAGAATTTGTCACCTTTCAGTGTGAGCTGTTCACAGGGCAGTCGGCTCTCGGGCGCTAGACGTTTCATCTGATGACATCAGGACTGCCCTGGAGTCCCACTGCGTGTTTGGGCGCGGTGAAGTGACCGCGGTCGGCGGCTGGTTGGATGTGACTCATTGCTGCATCTGCAGTTTCCTGCACATGGTCACGGTTCAGCTGCACATGCGTGTCTGGCGTGTTTGTGCTCTCCCCTTGCTGTGTGTTCGGCTCTGCAGGAGAAGTGTTTCCTCTGAGAACTACTAGTGTTTATCTTTTTGGAGAAGGAACCATTGGACTTGTGTTGTATTTTTCTGATTTATTTTGAAGTCGGAGCTTTCCCTGAAGCTCGTCTTTGTTGTCCTTAATAAGGCTGTGTTATCTGTGAGGGTGCTGTGGAAGTCAGGTCGGGTGCCTGTGTTTGGTTTCCTCGTCAGCGGATGTAGGTTTGCTTCTGCAGCACAGGAAGAAAGCTGCAGGTGTTGTGCGAGCTGGATGTGGAGGGTCATCGGCTGAATTTCAGAGCGCGGTGGGAGCCTCACTTTACCCTCCACGCAGAGCGCTGGTGAAGCAGTGAGGTGAGGACGGGGCTGAGGGCGTCGGGCCAACGAGAGACAGACGTCCTCTGTTCTCAGGAATGCTCGCTTGCTGCTTCTCCGGCCTGATTGGGGGGTTCGTGCCGGGGCCGACTGGTCACTGCTGTCTGATTTGGTCCATTTGTGTCCTCAGGCAGTGGGACACTGCTGAAGTCCAGGTGTGTATGAGGACTGAGTTCAGTCCTTTCCATGCTTATATTTTTTAAACATTTTACAAAATTTCCTTATTTAATCTGCCAGAGACCAGCACCTTCTACTTGTACTTCACCGGACGGTCTGATTGCTTTTATTTTGAAAGATCCAGCCCTTCCTGTCTCGTGCTTCTCTCCTCACAAACACGGCCCTGCTGACCAGTCTGTCCTGCTCAGGTGAGCTGGTTGGTTAGTGGTTTAGGAACCAGTTATCCACCTGTTGCAGGTTCTGGTGCAGGACCTCCAGACTAGAACCAGGACTACATCACCAGCTGCAGTCCAGCGCAGAGGTGGAGGACTTCGTCCGCAGGATGAGAGCCTTCGTGGGGAAGCAGCAAAGAGACAGGAAGGGCTGGGAACTTTCAGAATAAGAGCCAGGATGTTGCTCTCCAGTCAACCGATCAGATTTTGTGAGAACGTGAAAGGCTGTTAGAGGCTGTGGTGTTTCTGGAGGGTGGGGGAGGAATCCGTGTCACGTTCAACATGTTTAAATCCACTCGCGTGTCCAAGACTCAGATGAGACTTTGTTTCAGTTTGACGGGTTTTTGTTGCTCACACAAAATAATTGAAGTTGTTTTTGTTCCGTTTCAGTGTGTCCGCCCTCCACTCCCTCCTCTCTGGTTTCCTGTCTGGTACAGGCTGGTACAGCTGTGTGTGTGTGTGTGTGTGTGTGTGTGTGTGTGTGTGTGTGTGTGTGTGTGTGTGTGTGTCTGTGTGTGTCTGTGTGTGTGTGTGTGTGTCTGTGTCTGTCTGTGTGTGTGTGTGTGTGTGTGTGTGTGTGTGTGTGTGTGTGTGTGTGTGTGTGTGTGTGTGTGTGTGTGTGACAAAACTCAAACACACTCATAAAGTTCTGAGAACAGCGGGTGGAGGAAGGTGGATGGAGGGGCTATTATCAGGATTGTTATTGATTGTTTATCGTGATCGAGTCACATGATCAGTACCATGAAACAGACAAAATCCCGTCGCTGCAGTCTGTCAGATTAAACGTTGGACTGTTTGTTTCTGGGAACAATCTCGTGTTGGTTGTGTGAGCTCGTCTTTGTCATAGTTGTGTAATTGTCTCGGTGGGACAAATGTCTCCTCAGTCTCTGAGGAAGACAAACTGCTAACACACCGATGACTTGTGAATGTGAATGATGACAGTGAAATGTGCCCAGAGGGCGGCGTGCGACAGGACGGGTGGCGTGTTGAGTTAGAACATGCCCTTTCTGATGGTTTGGGGGCAGCGATCCAGCAGGAAACGGCTTTAAGTCCTGATCAGCTTCAGGCTTTTCCAGCCAGACTGGGTTTCAAACCAAGCTCCACCCCTTTCCCAGCAAACCAAAACACTGAGCAGGAGGGCTCGTCCGCTCTTCCTCACCCCCTCAGCTGATTCTCTTCAAGCACTGACTTTTTCTTTCTGCTGTAAGTCAAACACCTGCAGTCGTACCGGTCTTTAATGAAGCATCAGTTTTACGCTCCCGGAGTCACGTTTGCTACAGGAAACCTCACAAAGTGCATTCTGGGTAACGGTTAAAGGCTGGTGTCAGCCTGTGGGAGAGGTGCGTGCTCAGCGTGAGTGGGGCTCATGCATCCACAGACCAGGATCATCTTCATCTGCTGAGTTTTGTAAATCTGTCGGGTGTCTCTGAGGCAGAAACTCTTTCTCTTTTTATTCAGTCAAACCTGTGATTTCACTGAATTAGACGATGTGAGCGCTCAGTGCAGCTCCTCGGACGTGCAGCTCCTCGGACGTGCAGCTCCTCGGACGTGTAGGTTTCTGAAGACTCGGGTCGGGACGCCGTGTAGTCAAAGATGGAGCCGGGCGCTTGATGGAGCGGCTCGGGGCTGCAGTGCATGTGTGAAACCCGATGGATGAGTTGGTCCGTGTGATTCACGCACGGAGCTGTTTGTGGTCCAGGAAACTGAATCCAGCGAACTGTCTGCAAACCCTGCTAAGCTTTGAGTATCAACTGATACTCGAGTACTCGTCTGACTGCAGCGGTCGTTAGTACTCAGGTGTGTTTACCTGGACACCGTTGAGGACAGATTTCACATATTTAATTCTGTAAGCAGAGCTTTGCTGGTTATTGTGTTTGCACTCCTGCAAAGGTAGATGACCTCTGCGAATATTAAAGATGATGGGGGGGCTGAGAGCGGGGGTCAGGGTTGCATATCTCACGATTATTTTGTGTGCCTGTAAACGAGCGCGTGCCCTCATCAGGTCGGTGTGTTGGTGCACAGCTCAGAGACGAGAGCTGAAAGTGTGCATCGATGTTTGAATCCCAGCTCTGTTTTTGGGACACGCTCCCTTCCCCCATCACAGGAATGCTGTTCCCAGGCTGCCTGGCATTCCTCACTGTGCATCATGGGCCGTGTGTGTCACAGATAACATACAAACATGTTATTGTGTTACTGAGATAAGGCCTCCATCCGTCTCTGTTTATTTTTACCTTCTCTCTCTCTTTTTTGCTTTCCATTCGTCGTTACCTCACTCGCCCTCTGCCTCCCCTGTTTCCTGACCTGAGCGCCGGCCCTCGTCCCTCCCACCTACCCGGACCACCCGGCTGCAGACAAAGCCATTGTTGTTATGGTTACGTGTATGGAGTGGGCGGCGGTCTTGGTATTGTTGCCTTTGAACTAATGACCGAGCTTCATCTGGCGCTGCTGTTAACCTGCTGCACCTGTGACTAAACCAGCTGTTTGTGTCTGCACATCTGGCTGAATGTTCGGCTGTTCAGACTTTATGGACAGAATGTCCTCACAGTTTGTGAGCAGAAGGTGGAGGACAGAGGTCTCAGAAACGTTAGCGTAAGCGTTAGAAAAAGGAGAGGTTTGAACGTGGGGTGGATGTTTGGGGTCTTGTGATTGTGATTGTTTGCCGACCTGACATCTCTGACTCGCAGCGCCGTTCGCTTCACCTCGTCGTTGCCGTTCGTAGCTTGTGCGGCGAGAAGGTTCCCTTCATGACATTAAAATGCTGTGATGGTGAAACAGGTGTGTCATGTGACTCTTACTTCCTTTTTAAACTGATCCTGCTGTGCTTCATCAGCTCCACCCTGATGAAAAACTGCCAAGTGTTACCTGGTTGGCGTCACGCCTTCATAAATGTATCCGGTTTCCTGTGACCTGTTAGCTAGGGCCGCCACAAACGATTATTTTGATAGTCGACTAGTCAGATCATCATCCATTGGAGGTAAAACGTACAGCCTATTGCACCAGCAGCATCTGCTCTTATATAACTATCATTAGCTTACAGCTTTAAGTGTTTAAGGTATGTGCTAACTAACAATAAAGACAAGATGATAGTTTATTAAATTTTAATGAAATTTGCAGATTGTTTCGGTGAAGTTTAATAAACTCCTTGCTATCTAAAATATAACAGGACACCGGAGTAAATTCTCGAGCATCTCACACTTCTGATAATCAGCTGTCTGCTTGACGTTTATTCAGCTGTGTAAAAACTATAACTTTAATCTCAGCCAAACCGATTTACTCAGGAACAAATAAAATACTGAAAAAAGCCAAACAATAACATTTTTAAGTTATCTAAGTGACTTATATATCATGTTTAACCTGAGTAGCGAAAGACGGCGGTGGGTTTGAAAACGATTTGCGGGAGTCCGGTGTTCTCACGGCTCTAGTTAGCCTAGCCCCCGGCTAGCTATCGAGCTAGTGGCTAACAGACGTCTCCGAAAACGTGGGAGCGCTTTTGAAAATATGTGGTGTCTTGATAAACTGAGCAGATATTTGAGGTTTACACAGCTACATTCTCGCCTGAAAATATGTTAAACGTTTATTTTGTGACCCAGAAAGAATAATAAGAGTAATATTAAAACTAACTAGCTGCCGCCATTGTTGGAAACTGAGCTGGGCTGCGCTATGAATTCTGGGACACAGCTTCTTCTTGTTCGGGGTTTAACGGCAGCTGGCATCCTTGTACATGCAGTGCTGCCATCTTCTGTTTCAGTCCGTTATTACACTCTTAAATCCTACTACTTATTCCTGCGTCTTTCAGGATCTTACAAAGCTTCAAACGACGCGTCGACTATTAAATTAGTCGTCGACGATTTTGATAGTCAACGTAATCGTGACTAGTCGACTAATCGTGGCAGCCCTACTGTCAGCAGACGTAGGGCTGTGCGATATGACAAAAATGCCATATCCCAATATAAGACATTTATCGTCCTGACAACGATATAAATCACAAAAATTTAACATTTTCTGTAAATTCTGTGAATCTCGGGCAGCTCGACTTGCGTTTAGTTTGTCCAGCTGGGCGTCTTTTACCTGGAGTCGAGTGTTTTAACCGATGCATGAAACGATACATTTTTAGACATAAGTTGTAACGGCCGCCGTTGTCTTTCAAAGTTTGAGTCCAAGGTTGATTTTTTTTTTTTTTTTTTTTTTTTAGCACATGACGGCTCTTTATTTTTTATTTTGAAAAGTCTCAACAGGATCTTGAGCTTGAAAGGTTTACGTGGAAAACAAAACAAGCGGACAGCGGAGCCACACGATAGTTTTACCGTCGTTGTTGCTAACGACAACATGTAAAAACAGGCGCTTGTCCGTCCGTAGTGTGGTTATATTAAATATAAGAGAGAGAGAACTTTAATAAAGCCGCTACCATCAAAACCATGAAAAAAAAAAGTTTATTTTCCGACACCACGAAACAAACGATAGCGTGATAGAAAACGACGTTTTTATATCCGATATATATCGTTATATCGAACAGCCCTCAGCAGACGCTGCGTCTGCTCATCTGCTCCTTCACAGGTGACCTTGTGTGTCTGCTTCCTGCACAGGTGACGGTGTCATGGCTGCCTTCTTCACCGACTTACCCTCCTAAACATCTCAGGAACATAACCATCGTAGAAACTGCCCGTCAGAGGAATCGAATCAAACACACACAGTACAAGACGTGCGTGCATGCGAGGGATGACGACCTCCCATCTGAATGGCCATGTTGCTGGAGAGGGAGGAGGAGATGAAGAGGCGAGGGGAGGACAGCAGCACCGAGAAATGGCCGTGGACTGTCCGGGAGACCTGGGCAGCCGAACGCTGCCTCTGCGGCGCTCCGCTCAGCTGGAGAGGATACGACAGCATCAGGTACGACAGAGAAACCTGCGTGGGCGGGGCCTTTATCTTCAGGTGTTCAGTTTGGGGCTGTGCATGTTTCACTGACAGGTTTCGTGTAACGACAGCGGGATGAAAGCACGCCTGAGCTAACCTGTGCAGCGAAGCCTCCGAGGCTCAGCTTAGCCAGCGCTCAGAGTTCCTGCAAACACATCTCTGATAGTTCAGTGCAGGAAACTTCACTAAGTGCATTGTGGGTAAACTGTCAGGCTGATTTGAGCGTGTGGGGGAGGTGTCGGCTCAGAACGAGCTGCAGCCAAAACAACACCGAGGTTTAGTTTCCTCGAGTGGCGTGGGATTGCTGCGGCTGCTTCTTCAGTCCTGAGCATCGTCAGGTTTTACCTGGTGTGGGTTTCATTTACATAACACGCTCACGTGAGCCAATCACAGCTCAGCGTGCAGAGGATGCCGTGTGTGCTCTGATGCATGAGGCATATGGAGGGCCTCCTGTGTAACTTCCTCTGCTCTTTGTGTGTCAGGAGGACCTTCGGCGTCGCAGAGAAGAGGAGGGTCGGCAGCTGGATCTGAACGCCTCACTCAGACTCAGGAACCTCTCCCAGAATCCCTACAGCGGGATCGACAACCCCACATTCCTGCAAGACACACCGCAGCTGCCAGCGCTCAGCAGCCAGCACACACACGCGCTGCTCGGTAACACACACACACACACAGCAGTTATTACTGTGCAGATCTGAGGGGTCAAAGGGCGAGGAGGTGGAAGTTAAAGAGATGCTGACGGCGTTGAAAAAGGAGGAAAGTGAGCAGGAATGTCAGACGCCAGTCAGGGAGGGAATTCCTCAGGGAGGGAGTGAAGCACCCGACTTAATTAAGAGTTTGTTTGTTGGGCGGCGGCGCTGACACACACAGGAGGACACACACAGGAGGACACACACAGGAGGACACACACAGGAGGACACACACAGGAGGACACACACAGGAGGACACACACAGGAGGACACACACAGGAGGACACACACAGGAGGACACACACAGGAGGACACGCTGTTCGTCTCAGGTCAGTATGTGTGTGTTTGCTGTGAACACGTGTGTCTCTCTGCAGAGTTGGAGGAGCTGCTGCTGTCGCTGAAGCAGGTCCGGGGCAGCCTGTCGGACCAGCAGAGTCACAGTGACATCGAGTTGGTCCTCGCTCTGCTGAACAAGGTAATCTTAGCAACGAGGCCTCGGCCCGCTGTGTAATTGTGGCTTCTTCGTGAGACTGTGCGGTCAAAGACTCGTCACTGCTGTCTGAGCTGCAGCTTTGTGGTCTCGCTTCGAGGCTCTCTGCTGACCCAGGGTGACTTTTGGCTGCTGCGTCCTGATGCGCGAGACCCTGATGCGCGGTGAGACCCTCGGGCTGGTGGTGACTCTGCAGACGCTCTCACACGCTGCAGGTGTGCACCGACTGTGTTTGTGTGCTTGTCTGAGCAGCAGACAAACACAGACCTGGCAAACCGCACGTTTCAGTGCACGAAACGGGAAGAAGGAAAAGGCTCGCCGCTTTCTTTGACCGTGACCACGGGGTCACAGCGTCAGCGCCGGGTTGCACTGGCGTTTGAAAGCTGTCACTCAGCAGGGTGACACCTGCAGTGTGATTGGTTTCTAACAGCTTTAATGTAAATCATCCTTCCAGCCTGTAAAGTGGTCATCGAGACGCCGCCTGCCCGCCGCTCTGTTGCACTTACAGCTGCAGAAACACGGAGACGTGAGGTTTGTAAAATCCGCTCAGAGCTTTAATCTTTGTCACAAAGCCGTGTGGAGTCATGTGGCTGTTTTCAGCCAGTCAGATGCATGAAAGCGCATTCCTGCGATGCTTTGGAGTCAAAGTCGACCCTCCTGAGTCGTGCTTCAGAGCCTCGCCGCTGCCTGAAGCCGTTCGCCCACATAGAGACGTCTGATCTCCAGCCTGAGTGGTTTTTGCTCTGCTGAAGGTTTGTTTCATTTCTGCCACAGATTAGTGCAGGACTTCCTGTGAGCTCATTAAAACAAACTGTACCGATCATTTGAGGAAACTCGCGCTCTGATCGGACTCGTATTTCCTCGCAGTCATGAGCTGAACCGAGAGTTTGTTTTCACAGCGTCGCTCTGCAGCTGCGTTTAATGATCAGAGCGACGCTGCCTCTGCTTCACAGGTTTTATCTCTCAATCTTTCTCTTCTGGTGACACAACCTGACCTCCAGCATGAAGCAGACCTGATGCAGAGCAGCCTGTAGCTTTACTGTAGCTTTACTGTAGCTTTACTGTAGCGTCTGTTTTCACCTGTGCATCTCTCACCTGTAGCTCACCTGCAGGTGATAAACGAGCATCTCTTTAAAAAGAGCTGATGTGTGGTGATGCAGCATCAATCTCATTATTATGATAACGTTCATGTGGAAATGAGTTGCGAGCTCTGAGGATACCGAGGTCTTCCTCCAGAAGCTCGGCCATCTTTATGCTGACTCACCGTCCACCTGAGTGACCTGTGGGTGGGTTAACAGTCAGAGGTCGACACTTCAGTCATGAAACTGGAGCTTTTGCTGACTGTGAACTCGGTTTGTGAGGATTTAAATCAGCTTATTACTCAGCGCAGCGTCGAGTGGGAATGAATGACAGCTCAGCGTCGCTGACGTCTGTGTTTTTCTCTCTGCAGTCGGACTTCCAGTCGGCGCTGAAGATCCACAATGCCGTGGCCAGCAGCATGCACCGACCGTCTCCACCGTACCCCAACACGCAGCAGGCGCTTCCACTCGCCATGGAGGTAACACGGCTGTATTTGAACTGCGGTAATGGAGCAGAAAGTTCAGCTTCATCGGTCTGGATGTGAACTAAAGCTGGTCTTTAATAGTCGATCCTTATTTCTCACCTGTTTGTGCTGCAGATCAAACTGAGTTAGTGTTTGTCCAACGCTGCTGTGACGGGGCAGCACAGCGGCGACACTGTAGTGTGTTTGTAGAGCTGCAGTAGGTCACACTGTTTCCTGCAGGACCATTTTTAATTCACCAACATCGTTCATGATCTTTCTTTTCCTTTGCAGTCACACAGGTGATCGATCAAACAACACCTGATCGATTCACTTGCAGTGAAACTAACAAACTCAGCTGAAACAACAAAAACAACAAAAGTGTTGTACGTCGGACTCTCTATGTGCTCCGCGATGTTCCGCCTGACGTCTGTGTCTCATCCACATTTGTCCTGGGATCAAACTTGTGTGGTTCCCTTTCCCACTGAGCCCACGGTCTTCCTGAGGGGCGGGGTCTGGTTCATCACACCGTCGGTGACTCTGGGAGTTTTCCTGCGTGCCGCGAAAGCGAGGCTAAGCTCGGTGCCGGGGTTTGCGCTCCTCGGGCCTCATTTCAGAGGCAGCTCATTAAAAGCAGCACATCATCCATGTTGGCGTCTCCCCCCCGCATTCGGCTTCCAGAATCAGAGAGAAAAGACGAGCTGGCGTGCACGCCGTCCTCACAAACATGCTGCATCAGGAACGAAGCAGAAACGTGCAGCAGTGCAGGAGGATGTTTCAGTGCAGCACGCCGCTGGTCACTGTTAATACAACAGAAATATGAGCGTGAGAACCGATCTGTTAAAGTCCGTACTCACTGCTCGTGCACGTACCGAAGGTTTCCTCCTCTTCTTCTGTTCTTCCTCACGTCACCCCAACGCTGATCAGCTCTGTGTGTGTACAGTAAGTACTCCATCAGTTTTTACACTCTGCAATCTGTGTGATGTCACGGAGGGCTGAGCCACACCCACTGCTGGTCATACGTCTGTAGCAACTAGAAGAGCATGGTCTTAAAGGGGGAGGAGCCTGTGTCAGTCAGAGACATCGCCGAGGCTGGAATCAGACAAAGAAGGATTATTATGAGCTGTGAATCAGGCAAAGCTGCTCTAAAGCTGGAAATGAGCAACTTTCAAACCCACTGAACTGTGACACAGACGTCTTCAGCTGTGATGTGTAACAGCGCCACAGCAAGGCCGCAATGAAGGAAAACACGGGTGTGTTTTTGTCTGTCCATTTTCTTATGGCCGGGTCGCGGGGGCAGCAGCCCAGACCTCCCTCTCCCCAGCCACCTCCTCCAGCTTGTCCTGAGGAACACCAAGGCGTTCCCAGGCCAGCCCAGTAATGTGATC
Source organism: Neolamprologus brichardi (assembly GCF_056152115.1). Lineage (NCBI taxonomy): Eukaryota > Metazoa > Chordata > Actinopteri > Cichliformes > Cichlidae > Neolamprologus > Neolamprologus brichardi. The sequence goes on from NC_142122.1 coordinate 452,076, forward strand.
TCTCCAGCGTGTCCTGGGTCTGCCCCGGGGCCTCCACCCGGTGGGACATGCCTGGAACACCTCACCCAGGAGGCGCCCAGGAGGCATCCTTATCAGATGCCCGAACCACCTCAGCTGGCTCCTTTCGATGTGGAGCAGCAGCGGCTCTACTCTGAGCTCCTCCCGGATGGCCAAACTTCTCACCCTATCTCTAAGGGAGAGGCCAGCCACCCTTCGGAGGAAGCTCATTTCTGCCGCCTGTATCCACGATCTCGTCCTTTGGGTCACACCCACAGCTGGTGACCACAGGTGAGGGTGGGGACGCAGATCCACCAGTAAATTTAGAGCTTTTACACTCAGCGCCCGCATCACTGCAGCCGCAGCACCAATATGTCTGTTTTTGTCATTAAACACGACCAAAGTCTCTAATAATGTAAAATCCACGGTTGGACATGTGACAGGAAGTGATCAGAGCGGGGATGTGTGCTGCTGTTTCAGGTCAGGAACCTCCTACAGGCGTGTCACAATAAAGAAGGCCTGGAGCTGCACAGCCTGCTGTCAGACACACACCTGCAGGTACACACACCTACACTCGTTTTCATGTCTCAGCGAGGACGTCTGATGTTTTCATGCTTTTCTGAATCTCCCCAAACGTCTGAGAATGACCTCTGTGTGACCCCGAGGACCCGACTGCAGGTCCCCACAAAGAGGTCTAAACTTTTACAGTCACACAGATTCCTCAGTGTGTGTGTGTGTGTGTGTCTGTGTGTGTGTGTGTGTGCGTGTGTGTGTGCGTGTGTGTCTGTGTGTGTGTGCGTGTGTGTCTGTGTGTGTGTGCGTGTGTGTCTGTGTGTGTGTGTGTGTGTGTGTGCGTGTGTGTCTGTGTGTGTGTGCGTGTGTGTGTGCGTGTGTGTCTGTGTGTGTGTGCGTGTGTGTCTGTGTGTGTGTGTGCGTGTGTCTGTGTCTGTGTCTGTGTGTGCAGTCGTTGCTTCTGACCCATGACAGCATAGCAGAGATGGAGATGCAGCTGGAGCCGCTGCCCGCCGAGGGCGAGATGCTGACGCAGTGGGGAGGAGAGACCGTGAAGATCGTTCGCATCGAGAAGGCCCGAGACATCCCTCTGGTACACGCACACACACACACACACAACACAACATCCTGGTGTTTGACGCCAGGACTCGTCTCCGTGGCTGTGATGACGTGCTTTGCTCTGCAGGGGGCGACGGTGCGGAATGAAATGGAGAGCGTGGTGATCAGTCGGATCGTTCGCGGCGGCGCGGCTGAACGAAGCGGGCTTCTGTCTGAAGGAGACGAAATCCTGGAGATTAACGGCATCGAGATCCGAGGCAAAGACGTCAACCAGGTGTTCGACATCCTGGTGAGTGTTTGGCGTGCGAGCGCAGGTCGACTCCGGCTGAGCGTCGTCCGTGAGCTCAGGCGCTTTCACGATGATTTTGTGTGTTTGTGTGTAAACAGGCCGACATGCACGGCCTCCTGACCTTCGTGCTGATTCCCAGCAATCAGAGCAAACCTCCTCCCGTCAAAGAGAGCGTGGTGAGTGCTGCGACACGAACGCCTCGTTCCCGACGCGCTGAAGCGATGAGGGCGGACGCCTTCCTCTGACCCCGTGACTCTGCTCCGCTCCTCAGGTCCACGTGAAGGCTCATTTCGACTACGACCCCTCGGACGACCCCTACGTGCCGTGCAGAGAGCTCGGCTTGTCCTTCCAGAAGGGAGACATCCTGCACATCATCAGCCAGTCCGACCCCAACTGGTGGCAGGCGTACCGGGACGGAGACGAGGATAACCAGCCGCTCGCCGGCCTGGTGCCAGGTACGGCGGTCTGACGAAGGTTTTTATCTCAAGGGTTTGAAGAATGCTGCACGGTGTGAGCGCGCTCAGAGCGTTTGATTAGGATAACAGAGAGCAGATTAGCAGCAACCTTTGACCTCTGTGACCGCTGTGATCACGTGACCGTTGGGACGGTTACTCGTGGCTTCCCTCTGCTGACTCCACACCCAACAGGAAGTGACATTTCACCTCGTGTGCAGTGCCACCTTCTTACCCCCCTCAGTCCTCAGGTCCAGCTGCCCTCAGAGGGCGTCAGTAAGCTCCGCCTTTATTTCCGGTTGCCCGTGGCATCAGCAGAATTCCAGCTGACGTGCTTTTCCAGTTGTTCCTGGATGATCCCAGGCCAGATGATCCCGGGGTCTCCCCCATTTGAGCGTGCCCAGAACTCCTGCTGCGCTCACGCGAGCGTGGGCTCGCCTCTGTTTGTTTTCATACGTTGGACTGAAACGTTTCCTCGTGTTTGGCGTGATCGTGTTCTCCCTGAGGTCAGCTGGTCAACATCAGGACGCGTCCGTGTTTCTGGTGTCAGCTGAGCAGCTCTCTGCTTCTGTCTCCACAGGGAAGAGTTTCCAGCAGCAGAGAGAAGCCATGAAGCAAACCATAGAAGAAGACGAGCCCGAGAAGTCCGGTCGGTCCCTGCTCCGCCCACGTTATGACCTCATTGCTGTAAAAACCCGTTTGGGGTTAGAGGTCATGTGACTCGTGCACTGAAGTGGTGTCTGTTTGCAGGGAAGCTCTGGTGTGGGAAGAAGAACAAGAGGAAGAGGAAGAAGCTGCTGTACAACCCTCACAGGAACGACGGTGCGTCAGTCTGTCCCCAGGCGGCGAGGAGGCGGAGCCTCAGCTCCTGCTCTACCCTCACTCAAACTCCACATGTCTCTTTTTCTTGTCTTTTGCTCCAGATCTCGATAATGAAGAAATTCTCACCTATGAGGAGATGGCGCTGTACCACCAGCCGGCCAATAGGAAGCGGCCGATTGCTCTGATTGGTCCGAGCGGCTGTGGGCAGGAACAGCTCAGGCAGCGGCTGCTCAACAGTGAACCAGAGCGCTTCGCTGGAGCTGTGCCTCGTAAGGATGTGTGTGTGTGTGTGCGCGCGTGCGTGTGTGTGTAAACTAACTGTGTGTGTGTCGTAGACACGACGCGGAGCCGTCGCGAGGGCGAGCAGAGCGGTCGGGACTATCACTTTGTGTCTCGGCAGACCTTCGAGGCTGAGCTGGCGGCTGGTGAGACGTTTAAATCTATTTGTGATGACGTCGTTGAAATGATTTAAAGTTAAAGTGTTTAAACGTCCTGAAGAGCAGCTGTGAAAACAAACATGCTGAGGCAGAAATATGGACTCTGATGTAATGCCAGTTTGTACCACAAGGTGGCGTCAGTGCTTTATTTAAACTGCACCTGTGAGGCTCGGGGTGTCTGCAGGTCTTTAACTTCCTGTTGGTGTGAAGTGAGTTGTTTTTGTGTTTCAGGGAAGCTGATCGAGTCCGGAGAGTTCGAGAAGAATCTGTACGGGACGAGTACGGACTCAGTGAGACAGGTCATCAACACCGGGAAGATCTGCGTGCTGTGTCTGCACACACAGGTGTGTATGTGAGCGCGCAGGTGTGTGTGTGAGCGCGCACAGGTGTGTGTACTGAACGGTCCTGCAGGGTGTAACCTGTAAGCAGAGCTGCATGCTTTGTGTTTGCTGTCAGATGATCAGACTGGATTAATGTGGCAGGAGGCGGGGTCAGTGTGAACGCTTTCATTGGAGGAAACGCTGATGTGTGGCCTGCGTGTTCTTACTAAAGCAGCAGTGACGGGGCGAGCGGGGAGCTGCGATTGGTTCACCTGCTGCTTGTCTTTTATGTTGGCTGTGACATCAGCAGAATCTTAAAAATCGCAGTCTGGAGGTGATGATCAGCTGATCCCCGTCATGCTGCCTCCACCTGCAGCACAGCTGCAGCTTTTATCTGCACTGGGTCTGAAACTGATTTCACTGGAGAGGCTGAAGCAGAGTTTGAATATGAGAAGCAGCTGATTCCAGATGTGTTATTCTCATTGATCTCATCTTAAGATGAGGCCAGCTCCCAAACGCCGTCTGAAGAGCACGAGCTGTGCTGCTTCAGTGTGAAAGGTCACAGCTGTGATGAATGAGTGTGAGGTCAGTGCAGAGCCTGCAGACAGTCACGTTTGCATGAAATAAACGTCTAATCAGATGAAGTTCTTTGCAGCTTTCAGACTTTATTCAGAAAATCAGACACATGAATGTTTTCAGCATTTTAACAGAATTGAAATCATCAGCTTAACAGTTTGGAAACAAATCAGCTTCCTGTGTTCGGTCACTCAGGATGTGGCTTCAGCGATGATGTCGGCCAGCTTGATGTTAAACTCTGTGCTGCTTCTTTGCAGCGATGCTTGGGTCTGATGAACGGCTGCTTTTTGCTGGCTGCACTTTAAATACAGTTACCATCAAATTTGTTGTGTTCTGGGAAACATCTGATACACTGAAAAGTATTGCCTGGTCTGTAACACCGGAATATGTTTGCATAACCGATCTTTTCTGCAAGTGCTTTGAGAGAAGCTTCTAACTGATCATCATTAAAAAAGGGAATACCCTCTTTATGGGGTCTGTATGGCTGTGTAAACACGAGGGCATGCTGTGGCCAGTTTGTCATCAGTGTAATCAATTCCAAAATGTTTTCTGAAGGTTCGTCTGGGTTTGCACATCTGTGTGCACATGGAGACAGGTATGTGTACAGAAGCAAAAAGTTATTTTCATTTTTGTTGCTCCACGCATTCTTAATGTGTTCCAAAACGAGGGTTTCAGCGTGGATATACCCACTGGGCTGTTCTATATGAATGTCTGTCCACATTAAGTTTTGCACTTGGTCCATTCTATCCAGGGGGATGTTCACAGCAGCACAGAACTGCCCGAATTTTAAATTCCTGCCAAAGAAAGGACATTTCTAGTTTGTGCTGATTGTGAAGGAAACAGAATAATCCAGATGTTACCTGTGAGGATACTCACCTGATTAAATTGATAATCTGAGGCAGCTTGTTCTCAATCCCCTGATCCAGACTGGTTCCAGCTGACAGCAGCAGGGCCAGCACGGTCCAGGACAGGACACACCTCTGCACACCTGACATGATGTAAACTGCACACCTGCACAGGTCACACTGGTGTTGTTACAGCTCAGCACACAGTGACCTCTGCTAAAGTTTTCTCCACGCTGAGGGACAGAATCAGACTCACCTGTGGAGTCGGGTCGTCGTTTGGTGACTGAGGCTCAGTGTGGCGGCTCGAGGGTTTTATAACGGGCACGCTGACGTGTCTCAGCGGCTCCTCTGTCCAAACACCACGTAACATGTAAATGTTTCTGCGTTACATTAACATTATCTCCTCTTCATGGAAATGAAACAAACGGTCTCCAACGGCTGTAGCGAGGACTTCACAGCTGATAAAGTAGAAGTTAGACTGGAGTTGATGGTGCATCAGAGGACAGCGAGTGAATGAGGCTGTTACTCTGCCATCGTTAACCTGCAGCTCTGACACAAACGCTTCCTCCAAACCACGCTGAGTATTTCCTGATTCCAGCTGTGAGAAACATCCCAACCTGAAGCCTGACCAAGTTCATGTGTACAGAGTTGCAGCTCCGATGAATCACGAGGAAGCGAAACACGAGAAACTCTGAACCTCTGAAACGATTAATGTGGCACTGTGGCTAAAACCTTGGCATCATTCACATCTTTGATTTTAAAATCCTCTGAGTGTACTGAGGCAGAACGAGGTGCCCAGGTTCAGTTTTATGCTTTCCACAATCTTTGAGAGAGGACTGCGTCATGTTTTCTTTCAGCTTGTATATGAAGGTCAAAGGTCGAAGCAGTGTTTTCAGAAAGTCGTCTATCCCAAAGGTCTGCGCATCCAAACACAAGGACGAGTCTGTGATAGCCTGGATGGAGCTGAGCCCTGAGAACAAAGTGCATCAGTTTACCTGACGTCCTGTGAATGCACCGTTGGACCTCACCATGCAGCTCAGAGTTGAGCTTCTGTGCTTCCATGATGAAGATCGTTCTGCTTATCTGGGTTCCTATCAGTGACAACAGTAACCATGAAGCCCAGACCTGCCTCACCACCTCCTCCAGCTCGTCCTGGAGTCACAGAGTCGTCCCCGAGCTGCTGTCAGATACAAGCTGTGTCCCAAAACGTCGGCTGCATCCTCCTGAGGACCCTTCGCGGTCTACGTGGGCCGGGTCCTTCAAAGACCGCGAAGGTTTGAGCCAACAAGCTAATGGGAGCTCTGTGGAGGTGACCGGGTACACCTGCAGAAAGCCATGAAGCTGTTCATACCTGGTAACACCTGTGCTGAAGAGCTTTCTCCACTGTTTTTATACATGACTCTGTGTGTCTGTGTGTTTCCAGGCTCTGAAGGTGCTGAGGAGTTCAGACTTGAAGCCTTACATCATCTTCATAGCTCCGCCCTCCCAGGAACGACTTCGAGCCTTATTGGCTAAAGAAAACAAGAACCCCAAGGTGCTCGTCCGTTTACGTTTGCCCCTCAGCTGTTTATGCACGTGTGTCTCAGTGCTAACGTGTGTGTGTGTGTGTGTGTGTGTGTGTGTGTGTGTGTGTGTGTGTGTGTGTGTGTGTGTGTGTGTGTGTGTGTGTGTGTGTGTGTGTGTGTGTGTGTGTGTGTGTGTGTGTGTGTGTGTGTGTGTGTGTGTGTGTGTGTGTGTGTGTGTGTGTAGCCCGAGGAGCTGCGTGACATCATCGAGAAGGCGCGTGAGATGGAGCAGGGCTGCGGTCACCTGTTCGACTCCATCATCGTGAACACGGATCAGGACAAAGCTTTCACCGAGCTGCTGAGACTCATCAACAAGCTGGACACGGAGCCGCAGTGGGTGCCCTGCTCCTGGCTGCGCTGAGCACACGGACACGAACAGACACACAAACACACACACACACACACACACAGACACACTCTCACACACACTCACACGCACACACACGCAGCTCGGGGTCAGCGTCAGGACAGAAATCATCTGAGATTTTGAATCAAACTGTTCGTGTTTGTTGTTGAGGTCGATCCTGCTGAGCAACAATAAAAACAATAAAATCATCGACTAACGAGACGCAGTGACGTCACAACGAGCTCAAATTATTTCTGTTATCTTAGTGGGAACATGAACAATCTGGTCTCTGACCAATAAAAATGAGTCTCAGCATTAAGCTCCTCCTCCTGTCCCAGCAGGGGGCGGGCCTCAGCCTGTAGTGTCGCTGCCGCTCGATTGGTTCACATTTCAGCGTGTTTCTGTCCTCGTGGTCACGTGCAGACGGAGTTGTTCACTCACATTTTTGAGATGCAGAGCTCTGCCCCGCCCACTGAGGCGTTTTGGGATACCTGAGGGCGAGCAGGCTCGGAGCAGCGAGTTTATAATCCTTTTCTTTTTTTCACGACACGAACTGAAACTTTTGACCTTTGACCTTCTGCTCATTTCTCGTTTTTAAACGTTTTGCTGGAATATTTATTGTGTAAATCGACACTGATGTCGCTGCATTAAAAACTTTATTTTGGAAAGATTCTGAACGTCTTTCCAGCTTTATTCTGAAAGTCTCAGATGTTTGTTTCCTGTCGCTGACTCTGAATCAGTTTACGAACACACTCTGACGTCAGACTGTTTCAGGACGTCGTGTTTTTCTTGGAGTCGTGTTCGTGTCGGACCTCGCCGCTGTCGGCGCCGCCTCGTCGTCATTTCGTTTTTCTAATGTTTGTTTTTATTTGTTGTAAACACACCCACCTGTCCAGGTGAGGCTCCTCAGGAGGAAATGTGAAGATCCAACACTTTGGCTGCTGACTCCGCCCCCTCGGCCGGGCTGAGAGCGCAGACTTCCTGTCTGACTGACTTTTACTGCACTTGTGTTTGTTTTTGTATCAGCTGATTCTGTTTGACCTTTGACCCGGCGGCCTGCAGGTGTGTGTGTGACTGAGCTGAAGTAGAGACTCTGTATCATCACTGTAGAGCTTCTATATATTTGTAATATTCAAAATAGATTTATGAAGACCAGAATGCACCAATAGGAGTGCAGCTTTCTCGCCCTCATCCCCTGCTATTGGTCCAGGAGGAAGAACAAGAGGGGCGGGGCTAGCTGTACTGAATGTAATTGATTCCACTTCCTGTTTCTCACTTCCTCCTGAGAGAAAACTTTTTGTATGAATATTCACCACAAAGACACGAATAATGAATAAAATAGATCATCAGTAGAAAATAAACCTGTTTGTTTTTATTCAAACTTTATTATTATAAAAACCTTTGACATCACTTCCTCCTTTCAGAGTCGTAGCTTCCTACCTGAAGCCACAGCGGCTCAGAGGTGTGCGTGTGTGTGTGTGTGTGTGTGTGAGAGAGAGAGAGACACACTCGAAGAAAAGATATGTACGTGTGTGGGGGGGGGGGGCAGAGGGCCCGAGCCGGCCCCTCTCAGCCGTGCGGCACGTGGTCGCCGCTCAACGCTAAACCCGCACCTGTGTGAGACGTGCAGACTCACAGCCATGAGTTCAGTCCCACAGCAGAGAAACAGATTCGACCTGCAGCTTCTGCAGGTGGAGCGATTACTGCAGAGGTGGACTGGATTTAAGGATTTAACCACAACAAATGACACTTTCAAAGTCACCTGGATAAAGACGTGAGATCCAAACCTCTTCATGGAGTTTGATTCCACATTAGGAATTTTCATCTGTCCATGATTTTCTTTTGCACACAAATCTCTGTCCCAAAAAGTCTCTCTCCAAACAACCAAATGTCACATGTTGCCATATGATTTTTTGATTGGTCAGCATGGTACATTTTTCCACCAATAGGAAAGTGGTGGGTTGTTTTTGGTCACCAGCGGAGAGTGCTTGCTAGCACCGTTTCTTCCCGCAGTAAACGTGACGACAGGATTCAGGAAAAAACACTGCGTATGTTTTTGATCATGACTCTGGTTTTATGCGGCCTATCAACACAATCTAGAAACTGGTCTGTAGTTTGAAATCCACACTTTCAACACAAGATGAAACGGAGGGTGGCTGCATCTCGTTCCTATGTCGTCTAAAGCTGGTCATGTGATTTGGACGTGTCTGCGTGTCGACCCCAGAGGGTTAATAATCCACATTTCATCTGCACAGTTGAGGATGTTTTATTGCTCTGTGTTTGTTTCAGGCTGTGATGGTGGATGAGGCAGGTGTGGGACTGACACGAGTACCTGAGTTTAATCAGAAATGTTCTGTGTCACAGAGACAGACGGAGCAGGTTTGAAGCTTTCTCAGAAAAACATTTATTTATCGTTTTAGTTTGAACAGAATTTAAATCATGTTTGAAAAGAAATTTAAGGACATAAAGAAAGTTTGTCTTCAGGGACGATGTTGGTTTGAACTCCTCTAACCTCTGCTGCTCCTGCCTTCACCTGCATGTTTTCCAGCTTCTCTACTGTTTCCGCTGCTGATGCTGCTCTCACTTAGCGTTGTTATCAATGCAAAAATCTAAAACTCTGTGATTGTCAGAGCAGCTGTGACACACTAACTCAGAATTGTGCTGTCCATCACAGCGAAATATGTAGTGGAGACCACCCATCGAAGTAGAAAGCTCAGTCAGTGACGTTTCTAAAACATCTCTGGTTACAATGGAACCATCATTAGGATTGCTGAAAACTTTTGTAAACACAAAGGCCCCATCATGCCATCTGTAAACATGATTTTCAATCATGTTAAGGATGTTGAATTTTTTGTTACGGGCTGTGCACTTGCTACATGGGGAGAGGTAAGAGTAGATGAGGAGGAAGTCGTTCTCTCCCTGTTGCTGTAGTGTGCCCAAACTTTGCAGAACTGCGTATTCTGCATGTACAGGTCCTATGGGAACAGCTAAAACCAGCCTGCTGCTAGCATATACCTCACCCCCTTTAACTAAGTCTTTCATGTTCTCATCAAAGCGGTCTTCACGAAGGACATTACTGATAAGGGTGTTTGGGTCCTGCTGATCTGGGATGGTTGCAGCCAGACAGAAGTGACCTGTTAGTCTGTACCTGTTAGAAAAAGAAACAAAGGTTTCAGGTCATTTCACACTGCATCTGTGTCCAGTTCAATTTTGTCCTTTGTTGTGTCAGTAAGCAAAAATCTGGAAGGAATGTATTTCAGTAGGAAGTGTATTTGTGTTGTGCTGACGTAGGTGAAGCACCGCGAAAACTAAGAAAGCAGAGCTTGAAAGGAAGAGGCAACCCAAATTCACGAGCACAAACTCAGGGACACGAACACAGAACGAAAACCTAAACCCTGAACATGAAGCCTGCATACTCATACAGACAAGCATGAAGAAATCAAACACTCACATCAGATAATAATAATAACGACCCAGCACCATGACACCATGAGCTCTTTACTAAACCTCGCCCAGCAGGTTTTAATGAAAGTAAAACTTTAATTAATACATTCAAATGACTGCATCTACAAATAAGAACAATGTGTGAAGACTGTAGCATGCACGGCTTCAGCTTCTCATGTGCTCCACCAACCTGCACATGTGGACGTTTTTCATTTCAGTACATATGCGTGTGCAGAAACGCCGGTCAGAGGTCAGAGGTCGTACCTATTTCATAATCTGCTCTGAGACTGTGATGTGTAGTCACACAGATTTCATCTGCAGTTCTTATTTATCGAACAAAAACATGAAGATGAACGTGGAAGCACGTGAGCACAAAACGTTGTGCCCAGAAGAAATCTGTCATCTGAGGTCAGTGGTTTTATGCAGTTTCTCACAAATAAGCAATAAAAAGACAGAACAGGAAGATTACTGATGAATGACATGATAAAGTTCACTTACTCTGTCCTTATGGCTTTTATAATGCGAGTTAACCAGTTCACATCCACAGCCTGACTGGTTCCAGCTGCCAGCAGGACGTACAGCATGAAGCAGGGCAGCACCTTCATCTGCATCGTTTCAAACAACACATTTATGATGAGTTTTAATGCAGTAAACTGTTAAGCATAACAGTAAACTGTTAAGTCAAAACTCTTTTAAAAATATCTTACCTTTAAAAAGTCTTTTAAAAATCTCAAACTTTTCCACCTTCACTGCTTTGTTTGTCCTGAAACTGCAACAGAAGAAAGAAACCAGTGAAATGCAGGAACCTGAACTGGGACTAAACTGTGAACCAAGAGCTTCACGTACCTGCTCAGGTGGAAGGCCTGTGATCTTCAGTTAGCTGTAAGGAGTGGTTCCATCTGCAGTCGTTCAGGTTTTTATACGAGCAGAGGGGCACAGCAGCCTAAAAACGAGGAAGACAGAAACGAGAAGAAGAGCACAGATCTTACCAGAGCATCATCACATCCTCACCACCACAGTCAGTAAATATGATGAACTCTGTGAGTGCGACAGCTTTTTACAAGCTTCAGCCACAATCAGACGTTAACGCTTCAGATGTGAGGGTCAGAACAAACGTGTTTTAAACCTTACTAGATTCCACAGATGTGATCATGTAACCTGCGCTGTGCTCTAGGGCTGACACGATTAGTCGACTAGTCATGATTACGTCTGCTGCACAGGTCACACTGGTGTTGTTACAGCTCAGCAAATGCTGACTCTGCTAAAGTTTCCTCCACGCTGAGGGACAGAATCAGACTCACCTGATGAGCCGAAGCGTCTCACCTGTGGAGTCGGGTCGTCGTTTGGTGACTGAGGCTCAGTGTGGCGGCTCGAGGGTTTTATAACGGGCACGCTAACGTGTCTCAGCGGCTCCTCTGTCCAAACACCACGTAACAAGTAAATGTTTCTGAGTTACATTAACATTATCTCCTCTTCATGGAAATGAAACAAACGGTCTCCAGCGGCTGCAGGGAGGACTTCACAGCTGATAAAGTGGAAGTTAGACTGGAGTTGATGGTGCATCAGAGGACAGCGAGTGAATGAGGCCGTTACTCTGCCATCTTTAACCTGCAGCTCTGACACAAACGCTTCCTCCAAACCACGCCGAGTATTTGCTGATTCCAGCTGTGAGAAACATCCCAACCTGAAGCCTGACCAAGTTCATGTGTACAGAGTTGCAGCTCCGATGAATCACGAGGAAGCGAAACACGAGAAACTCTGAACCTCTGAAACGATTAATGTGGCACTGTGGCTAAAACCTTGGCATCATTCACATCTTTGATTTTAAAATCCTCTGAGTGTACTGAGGCAGAACGAGGTGCCCAGGTTCAGTTTTATGCTTTCCACAATCTTTGAGAGAGGACTGCGTCATGTTTTCTTTCAGCTTGTATATGAAGGTCAAAGGACGAAGCAGTGTTTTCAGAAAGTAGTCTATCCCAAAGGTCTGCGCATCCAAATGTAACAGTGTTTATGTGGTATTATTCCACTTGCCACAAATGTCAGTGTAATGGGGAAACAGCGCCCCCCCTCTCGGTGTGGCTGGTTAGGTGAGGCTGGCTGCCAGTCTGCCGTAGCCATACGAGAGGTGAGTTGTAGTTCCGCACACGATATAGCTAAGTAGTACAGACACATAAAACATGTTTGATTAGCTAACGGGCACCGAGTGTAATAAGTGCTTAGTGGACACATGTCCAACACCAGTTTTATGTACTTTTCATTTGTTTATTACTGTGTAAAACTGTATGCTAAAGCGGAATGCTAATGGGATGTTCTGCCGTAGTGTGCTGTGCGGAGCGGTGTGTGGCGAGCCATTTGCACTGATACAACACCGTTGTTTCCATTCAGGAAATAAAGTGGCAACGAACAATCAGAGACTCCTTGTCTTTTTAAAAAACAACACAACGCAGAGTCGAGGAGTCTGTTTGGGCCGAACTGTTGCAGCGGGATGAAGCAGAAACCGGTTACACAAACACAAGGACGAGTCTGTGATAGCCTGGATGGAGCTGAGCCCTGAGAACAAAGTGCATCAGTTTCCCTGACGTCCTGTGAATGCACCGTTGGACCTCACCATGCAGCTCAGAGTTGAGCTTCTGTGCTTCCATGATGAAGATCGTTCTGCTTATCTGGGTTCCTATCAGTGACAACAGTAACCATGAAGCCCAGACCTGCCTCACCACCTCCTCCAGCTCGTCCTGGGGTCACAGAGTCGTCCCCGAGCTGCTGTCAGATACAAGCTGTGTCCCAAAACGTCGGCTGCATCCTCCTGAGGACCTTTCGCGGTCTACGTTGGCCGGGTCCTTCAAAGACCGAGAAGGTTTGAGCCAACAAGCTAATGGGAGCTCTGTGGAGGTGACCGGGTACACCTGCAGAAAGCCATGAAGCTGTTCATACCTGGTAACACCTGTGCTGAAGAGCTTTCTCCACTGTTTTTATACATGACTCTGTGTGTCTGTGTGTTTCCAGGCTCTGAAGGTGCTGAGGAGTTCAGACTTGAAGCCTTACATCAACTTCATAGCATCTTCATAAACAAATCCATTATTTCCAGAACTGGTGCAATAAAACTCTCGCAGTACGCCAACATGAAGGACGGCGCTGAATTCTGATGTGACTATAACGCTCCTGTTTTCTCTTCCTGGAGGAAACAGGAAACCAGCTTCTTCCTGCTCAGGTCTCTGGTCCTGGATTTGGTAATCCTTGTTAGGATCACAGCGTCACGTTTAGTCTCTGATTTGCTCTCATCGTGTTGTTTGGTTCCACTGATACTGACCATCAACGTTATTCTCACTTTTGTGTCATAAACCTGCCAAATATATTCGTGATATTTTCTCAATAATGGACAAGAAGAAGAAAAAAACCCTAAAAACGTTTCATCTATTTAAACGTTTGAATATATTCTTGAATATATTCTTGTTTGAATATATTCCTGATGTTTTGTTGCACTTAATGGAAAAATGAATAAAAGTCAAACGAGTGTGCGACTGTAGGGGGCGCAGTCGAGCTCTGACCTGATCTGAGAGGTTTAATCAGAAGTCTGAATGACCGTTTGCAGCTCTCAGTCTGTAAAGTTCATATTTAGCTTCGTACATCTGCTCTCTGCGCTCACACCACACACATTATTAAATCAGTTATCAGGCAGCACGTTCACCCTGTAAAGGTCTGAATGCAGTAAACTGTTAGCTTCCTGTAGTAGTATTAGGAGTATCAGTCGTTACAGGTGTGAGTGTTGCAGTAACTGAAGTTTGTTTCTCACCTGTTTCAGATCACGTCCTCAAAGTTAAACTTCGTGTCTGTTTTATCCAATAAGATAAGAGGATCTCAAACACACGTTAGTAAACCCGCCGCACATGTCTGCAGTCAGACTGCGCGCGCGCGCTGTAGGATGTCTGCATTTGTCATTACACAGCATTTCATTAGTCCTTCGTTAACTTGAGTGAATGTGAGGACAGCAACACTCACAGTTTGATGTAAACGTGGTGACGCTGTGATCTCAGAGATTTACATAATCCTTCCTCCGCTGTGCTGTGAAGCTCTCAGCCGAGCAGGGAGATTCAGACAGACTGATTTACTGTTTCATCATTTTAAACTATGGAAGTCACACGAGTGTGAACAGAAATCGTTTAAAGCATGCAGGAAGTTGATCTGTCAGGTGTGTGGATTTATACTGCTTCATATTTTTGTCATATGAAGATTAAACATCATCAAGTTCCCTCCATAAACCAGTGAAGTCCTTTAAAAGCATCGCTCGCATATTCTGTTCAGTGATTTAGAGAATAAAAGCTCAGAGTCACTGGGTTTCATAAAGAGGAAGCTGAACATGTAAAGCTCTCCTTCAGAATAAAAGACACGTGCAGCAGGCTGGATGCTGAGCTTTTTGACCAGAGATGAATTTAAGGCAGTTAAATCCAAATCCATGTAGGAAATCTCAAACTTTTCCACCTTCACTGCTTTGTTTGTCCTGAAACTGCAACAGAAGAAAGAAACCAGTGAAATGCAGGAAACGTCTCACGTGTACACCACTTTGTGTTGGTCTTTCACGTGGAATTCCAATAAAACAGATTTTGGCTGTAATGTGACAAAATGTGGGAAAGTTCGAGGGGGTCGAACACTTTTGCGAGCCACTGTATAATAGCGTTTCCCAAAATCCAAAAAGAGTTAGCCTACTGGATAAATCTAAGGAGCTTGGAAAGAAAAGCGTCTGGACTTCTTTGAGTTGCTTGAAGACGTTTCACCTCTCATCCGAGAAGCTTCTTAAGACCTTGAAAAGGACAAAATCATTGACCGCCTTACATATCACCGCCTTTACCCAGGGATGCCATACCCTGCATTTACGGACTTCCTAAGATCCACAAAGAAGCTGTCCCACTCAGACCCATAGTCAGTAGCATAAACACCTTGCTACCATCCTGCACCTCTCGTGGGGAACACCCCACACCACATCAAGAACTCCACCGACTTCACTTCACCAGAAACTTACCCTGGATCCAGATGAAACCATGGTGTCCTTTGATGTAGTCTCTCTCTTCACTTGCATACCCACCACAGAGGCCGTGGAGACTGTCAGAAAACGACTACAAGAAGACAACTCCTTGGAGGACAGGACCAACTTCACACCCGATCAGACCTGCACACTGTTAGACCTCTGCCTCACCACCACATATTTCAAATACAACGAAGGCTATTACAGACAAAAACATGGCTGTGCCATGGGCTCCCCCGTGTCACCTATTGTAGCCAACCTTTACATGGAGGAAGTGGAAAGGAAGGCTCTTGGCTCTTTCAAAGGAAGAGTACCCAGCCACTGGTACAGATATGTAGACGACACCTGGGTCAAAATCAAGACACAGGAAGTGGAATCCTTCACTGCGCACATCAACGCTGTGGATAAAAACATCAAGTTCACCAGGGAAGACACAAAGGACGACTGTTTGCCTTTCCTGGACTGCGCTGTGAACATTGAAGAGAACGGCAACCTCAACATCGAAGTTTACCAGAAGCCCACACACACGGACCAGTACCTCCTGTTTGACTCCCATCACCCTCTGGAACACAAACTTGGAGTAATCAGGACCCTACACCACCGGGCAGAACATGTTCCCTCTAAGCCTGAAGGGAAAAAGAAGGAACACACACATGTAAAGGAAGCACTCAAAACGTGCGGCTATCCTAAATGGGCGTTTTTAAAGTCAGCAAAGAGGCACAGAAAAGAAGATCAGACACCAGCGAGGGAGGATAAGAAGGACAGACGCAGCAACATTGTCATCCCCTATGTAGCCGGTGTATCAGAGAAACTCAGGAGGGTTTTCTCCAAGCATGACATCCCGGTGTACTTCAGACCCAGCAACACACTCAGACAAAAACTGGTTCACCCGAAAGACAAAACGCCAAAACACAGACTTAACAATGTGGTGTTTGCTGTACAGCAGCGAGGAATGCCCAGACCTCTACATCGGAGAGACCAAACAGCCACTTCACAAGCGCATGGCACAACACAGAAGAGCCACCTCCACAGGACAAGACTCAGCATCCATCTGCATCTAAAGGTCAAAGGTCACTCTTTCGAGGATGCCAATGTTCACATTTTGGACAGAGAGGACAGATGGTTTGAAAGAGGAGTGAAAGAAGCATCTATGTCCACTGTGAGCGACCATCTTTGAACAGAGGCGGTGGTTTACGACACCAACTCTCTGCCATCTATAATCCAGTTTTGAGATCCCTCCCCAGACGCCTTAATGCCCACTCACATCCTGGGCCATCTGACCTCAGGAAATCACATGATAAGGTGGGGCCAGGTTTCACAATGAGCTCACCTGAAACTCTGGCTGATTGGGACCCACACCCAGTTTCACACCTTGGCTCAGGTGATTAGAGGATCATCAGGGGGTCCTTTTGTCCCTCTGTGGGGGGAAACTCCCACTAGGTTTAAATCTGGGACTCTCCACCATTTGACCTTAGAACTGAAGAAGCTTCTCGGATGAAGGTGAAACGTCTTCAAGCAACTTAAAGAAGTCCAGACGCTTTTCTTTGCAAGCTCCTTAGACTACGATGACCTGGATGACTGAGAACCTTCACAGACGCAAACAACAAACGTTTTTTCCAACTATTGACCTAAAAAGTTCTGCCGTGTTTGACGCCGAAATGACTTATTTTGGACTCACTTGTCTCATCCTTTAATAATCAGTGTAATTCTCGTTTAGTGGCACCTCTGAAAAGTACTGTCCTATGTTTGAAATCTCGTCCTTGGTTAAATGAAAACATTTGTAATTTCAGGAGATACTGTCGCAAGCTAGAACGTTTGTGGAAGGCTTCCAAGCTTGAGGTTTATAAGTTACACCTTAAAGAATCTCTCCTCTTGCTAAATGACATGTGGAAAAATGCTAGAGCAGAGTATTTTTCACACCTCATAGCTTCAAAACTGAAAGACCCTAAAATCTTGTTTAAAACAATCAAGAGTATTGTTTCTCCTGATGCTCCTTGTGCACTAGTTCACTCAACGTTCGAATGCAATGAGTTTATGAACTTTTTCACAAGTATGGTCACTGCCATCAGGTCAAATATCTCTCCATCATCTTCTCAATATCAAACTTACAATTTGCTCAGCTCTGATACTTGGTCCTCTTTTACTCCTGTGACATCAGAGTCCTGCTTTGTCATATAAAACAGACTTCAAGCCCCCTTGATGTCCTTCCATTGTCACTTTTCATTATTGTGTTTGACTCTATTGGTCCCTGTATTATGGAAATGATAAATATTTCTCCTCATACTGGCTCAGTCCCCAGCTTCTTTAAACAAGCTGTTGTTGAGCCAATATTAAAGAAGCCCCAGCTGGATCCATCTCTTCCTAACAGTTATAGGCCAATATCCAAACTGCCTTTTATATCGAAAATTTTAGAAAAAGTAGTAGTAGAACAACTTAACTATTTCCTGGATAAAAATGCTGTTATGGACACTTTCCAGTCTGGTTTTCGTAAATTGCATCCTACTGAAATGGCCTTACTTAGAGTATCTAGTGATATCTTGATGGCAGCAGACTCTGGAGAGCACACAGTGCTGGTCCTGTTGGATCTCAGCTCTGCTTTTGACACTGTAGATCACAGTATCATGATAAACAGACTCAAGAACTTGTTTGGGATTACTGCTGTTGTTTTAAAATGGTTTATGTCATATCTGTCAGAGAGATCTTTTACTGTTTGCATGAATCATGTCACATCAGAATCAACAGTTTTGCCGTGTGGGGTACCTCAAGGATCTGTCCTGGGTCCAATTCTCTTTTTACTTTATGTATTTCCCCTAGGCCAAATTATTAAGCGCTATAAATATATCTCCTATCATCTCTATGCTGACGACATCCAACTATACTGTTCCTTCAAAATGTCTGAGTTTTATAAATTGTCTAATTTAAGTAATTGCCTGACAGAAATCAACAAATGGTTAAATGACAATTTTCTCCAACTAAACTCTGATAAAACAGAAACTCTAATTATTGCTCCAGACCACATGGTCCCAGAAATTAGACAGCATATCAGCTTCTTAGACCCTTATGTTAAATCGAGCCTCAGAAACCTCGGTGTCGTATTTGACAGCTCGATGTCGCTCGAGCAACATTCTAAGAAACTGTTTTTATCATTTACCGAATATTTCTAAACTCAGACTAATA
Organism: Neolamprologus brichardi; assembly: GCF_056152115.1. Taxonomy (NCBI): domain Eukaryota; kingdom Metazoa; phylum Chordata; class Actinopteri; order Cichliformes; family Cichlidae; genus Neolamprologus; species Neolamprologus brichardi. The sequence goes on from NC_142122.1 coordinate 470,434, forward strand.
GTACCAAAGCCTGAAGTTGAGATGATTATTCATGCTTTTATTTCCTCCCGTGTAGACTACTGTGACCTTTTACTTGTTTTAACAAATCAGCCTTAAATTGTCTTCAGACTGTGCAGAATGCTGCAGCACGTCTCTTAACAGGCACCAAGAGAAGATCACATATCACTCTAGTCTTGGCCTCCCTTCACTGGCTGCCTGTAAATTTTAGGTTTCATTTTAAAATTTTAGTTCTAACCTTTAGGGCCCTACATGGTCAAGCTCCCCAATATTTATCTGACGTGCTGAAACCACAATCATCTTCTTGAGCATTAAGGTCATTAGATCAGAGTCTGCTGGTGGTAGCGCGCACTCGTTTTAAAACTCGTTTTAAAACACGCTGCACGGACTCAATTCAATTCAATTTTATTTATATAGCGCCAAATCACAACAAAAGTCGCCTCAAGGCGCTTCATAGATACAGAGAAAAACCCAACAATCATATGACCCCCTATGAGCAGCACTTTGGCGACAGTGGGAAGGAAAAACTCCCTTTTAACAGGAAGAAACCTCCGACAGAACCAGGCTCAGGGAGGGGCGGGGCCATCTGCTGCGACCGGTTGGGGTGAGAGAAGGAAGAAAGGATAAAGACATGCTGTGGAAGAGAGACAGAGGTTAATAACAGATATGATTCAATGCAGAGAGGTCTGTTAACACATAGTGAGTGAGAAAGGTGACTGGAAAGGAAAAACTCAATGCATCATGGGAATCCCCGGCAGCCTGCGTCTATTGCAGCATAACTAAGGGAGGATTCAGGGTCATCTGGTCCAGCCCTAACTATATGCTTTAGCAAAAAGGAAAGTTTGAAGCCTGATCTTGAAAGTAGAGATAGTGTCTGTCTCCTGAATCCAAACTGGAAGCTGGTTCCACAGAAGAGGGGCCTGAAAACTGAACGCTCTCCCTCCCATTCTACTTTTAAATACTCTAGGAACAACAAGTAGGCCTGCAGAGCGAGAGCGAAGTGCTCTAATAGGGTGATATGGTACTACAAGGTCATTAAGATAAGATGGGGCCTGATTATTTAAGACCTTGTATGTGAGGAGCAGGATTTTGAATTCAATTCTGGATTTAACAGGAAGCCAAAACAGGAGAAATCTGCTCTCTCTTTCTAGTCCCTGTCAGGACTCTTGCTGCAGCATTTTGGATTAACTGAAGGCTTTTCAGGGAGTTTTTAGGACTTCCTGATAATAATGAATTGCAGTCGTCCAGCCTGGAAGTAATAAATGCATGAACTAGTTTTTCAGCGTCACTCTGAGACAGGATATTTCTAATTTTAGAGATGTTGCGCAAATGGAAGAACGCAGTCTTACATATTTGTTTAATATGTGCGTTGAAGGACATATCCTGGTCAAAAATGACTCCAAGGTTCCTCACAGTGTTACTGGAGGCCAAGGTAATGCCATCCAGAGTAAGAATCTGGTTAGATACCATATTTCTAAGCTTTTCAGCGCCGAGTACAATAACCTCAGTTTGACCCATTCACACACTGAATTAAGAAGCAGAAAGTTAGCGGCCATCCAGGTCTTTATGTCTTTAAGACATTCCTGCAGTTTAACTCATTGGTGTGTGTTATCTGGCTTCATGGACAGATAGAGCTGGGTGTCATCTGCATAGCAGTGTAAATGTATGCTATGTCTTCTAATGATGCTGCCTAGGGGAAGCATGTATAATGTAAACAGAATTGGTCCTAGCACTGAACCCTGTGGAACTCCATAATTAACCTCAGTGTGTGAAGAGGACTCTCCATTTACATGCACAAACTGGAGTCTATTAGATAGATATGATACAAACCACTGCAGTGCAATACCTGTAATACCTACAGCATGTTCTAATCGCTCTAATAGGATATTATGGTCGACAGTATCGAATGCTGCACTGAGGTCTAGCAGGACAAGCACAGAGATGAGTCCACTGTCGGAGGCCATAAGAAGATCATTTGTAACCTTCACTAAAGCTGTTTCTGTGCTGTGATGAACTCTGAAACCTGACTGAAACTCTTCAAATAAACCATTCCTCTGCAGATGATCTGTTAGCTGTTTGACAACTACTCTTTCAAGGATTTTTGATATGAAAGGAAGGTTGGAGATTGGCCTATAATTAGCTAAGACTGCTGGGTCTAGAGATGCTTTTTGAGTAAAGGTTTAACTGCAGCCAGCTTGAAGGCCTGTGGTACATAGCCGATTATTAGAGATAGGTTGATCATATATAAGATCGAAGAATTAATTCATGGCAGGACTTCTTTGAGCAGTTTTGTAGTAATGGGGTCTAAAAGACACGTTGATGGTTTGGAGGAAGTAATTATTGAAGTTAACTCAGAAAGATCGATTGGAGAAAAAGAGTCTAACTTAACATCAATGGTACTAAGAGTAGCTGTAGATAATATTACATCTGTGGGATGATTATTGGTAATTTTTCTCTAATGATTAACATTTTATTTGTGAAGAAGTTCATGAAGTCATCACTAGTTAACGTTAAAGGGATGGTTGGCTCAAAAGAGCTCTGACTTTTTGTCAGCCTGGCTACAGTGCTGAAGAGAAACCTGGGGTTGTTCTTATTTTCTTCAATCAGTGATGAATAGTAAGATGTTCTTGCTTTGCGGAGGGCTTTCTTATAAAGCAACAAACTATTTCTCCAGGCTAAATGATGATCCTCTAAATTTGTGACACGCCATTTCCTCTCCAGATTACGAGTCATCTGCTTTAGGCTACGTGTTTGAGAATTATACCACGGGTCAGGTACTTCTGATTAGAGACCTTAGTTTTCACTGGAGCTACAGTATCCAGAGTCGTACGTAGTGAGGAGGTGAAATTATTAACAAGATAATCGACCTCTGTTGGGGTAGCGTTCAGATAGCTGCTCTGCTCTGTGTTGGTACAGGGCATTGACGATGATAACAGTGGCTGGATTATATTCTTAAACTTAGTTACAGCGCTTTCAGAAAGACATCTACTTTGATAAAGTCCACTCTCCACTGCTGTGTAATCAATTATTGTAAATGTAAATGTTATCAGGAAATGATCAGACAGCAGAGGGTTTTCAGGAAACACTGTTAAATGTTCAGTTTCTATGCCATATGTTAAAACAAGATCTAGAGTGTGATTAAAGTGGTGGGTGGGTTCTTTTACATTTTGAGAGAAACCAATTGAGTCTAACAACAGATTAAATGCCATGTTGAGGCTGTCATTTTTAGCATCAACATGGATGTTAAAATCACCCACAATAATTATTTTATCTGAGCTCAGAACTAAATCAGATATAAAGTCTGAGAAATCAGACAGAAACTCTGTGTAAGGCCCAGGTGGACGATAGATGATAACAAGTAAGACTGGTTTCTGAGTTTCACAGCTGGGGTGGACGAGGCTAAGCATCAGGCTTTCAAATGAATTAAAAGTCTGTCTGGGTCTTTGGTTGATTAATAGGCTGGTGTGAAAAATTGCTGCCACACCTCCCCCTCGACCTGTGCTTCGAGATTTCTGGTAGTTAGAATGACTCGGGGGTGTTGATTCATTTAAACTAACATAATCATCCTGCTGCAACCAGGTTTCTGTAAGGCAGAGTAAATCAATTTGTTGATCAATTATTAAGTCATGTACTAACAGAGACTTGGAGGAGAGAGACCTAATATTTAATAATCCACATTTCACTGTTTTACTCTTTGGTTCAGATGTGGATACTGTATTGTTCTTTCTTTGTAAATGTTTAAGTTGTTTGTTGCTGGTTTTTAGTTTGTTTTTTGTCTGTTTGGAAGCTGACACAGTCTCTATGGAGATGGGTTTTTGGGGGGTAGCAGGAGGAGAGAAGCTGCAGAGAGGCGTGTAAGACTGCAACTCTGCTTCCTGGTCCCAACTCTGGATAGTCATATTTTGGGACGTTTAATAAATTTGTCCATATTTCTAGAAATGAGAGCTGCTCCATCCAAAGTGGGATGGATGCCATCTCTCCTAACAAGACCAGGTTTCCTCCAGAAGGTTTGCCAATTATCTATGAAGCCCACATCGTTTCTGGGACACCACTCAGACAGCCAGCAATTTAAGGAGAACATGCAGCTAAACATGTCACTCCTGGTCTGATTGGGGAGGGGACCAGAGAAAACTACAGAGTCCCACATTGTTTGACTCCATTGATTCTTTTAAAAAACAGATGAAGACATTTTTATTTAGAAAAGCATTTGATTAATTTCCTCTTATTTTTATTGTTTTATTGTTTTACGTTTCTGTTTTATTTACTGTTACATTGTTTTATATTTCCATTTCCTATGTTGTAAAGCACTTTGTGATTTTTATCTGTGAAAGGTGCTATATAAATAAATTGTACTTACTTACCTAAAAATGCAGCCAAGGCATTTTTAATAACCATTTCAAACTATTTACAGAACAATCAGCTGTTCTGCATCAAACAAGATGCCACAGAAATGAGTTTCTGTCCACTATGAGACAGAGGAGCCCATCACAGCCTGATACCTGCAGGCCTGACAGCAGGGGGTGTATCGCTCCTCCTGTTTCCCACCTGGAGACGGCGTTTACACTTGCCTTTGGTGGCTTTTTGACACAACTGTGACATTCAGCAGTCGCCCCATTGTTCTGACGCACACAACAGAACTATCGAGTACACAATAACTACACTCTAACTACACACTACACATCACAAATCTCTCTTGTCCCAAAAAGTCTCTCTCCAAACAACCAAATGTCACATGTTGCCATATGATTTTTTGATTGGTCAGCATGGTACATTTTTCCACCAATAGGAAAGTGGTGGGTGGTTTTTGGTCACCAGCGGAGAGTGCTTGCTAGCACCGTTTCTTCCCGCAGTAAACGTGACGACAGGATTCAGGAAAAAACACTGCGTATGTTTTTGATCATGACTCTGGTTTTATGCGGCCTATCAACACAATCTAGAAACTGGTGGATGAGGCAGGTGTGGGACTGACACGAGTACGAGGGGCAATTGTGGCTCAAGAGTTGGGAGTTCGCCTTGTAATCGGAAGGTTGCCGGTTTGAGCCCCGGCTTGGACAGTCTTGGTCGTTGTGTCCTTGGGCAAGACACTTCACCCGTTGCCTACTGGTGGTGGTCAGAGGGCCTGGTGGCGCCAGAGTCCGGCAGCCTCGCCTCTGTCAGTGCGCCCCAGGGTGGCTGTGGCTACAATGTAGCTGCCATCACCAGTGTGTGAATGTGTGTGTGACTGGATATGTAAAGCTTTGGGGTCCTTAGGGACTAGTAAAGCGCTATATAAATACAGGCCATTTACCATTTACCATTTACCTGAGTTTAATCAGAAATGTTCTGTGTCACAGAGACAGACGGAGCAGGTTTGAAGCTTTCTCAGAAAAACATTTATTTATCGTTTTAGTTTGAACAGAATTTAAATCATGTTTGAAAAGAAATTTAAGGACATAAAGAAAGTTTGTCTTCAGGGACGATGTTGGTTTGAACTCCTCTAACCTCTGCTGCTCCTCCTGTTTCTCCTACGCCCTCCACCTCTGTTCCTACTGACGCTCCTGCTTCTCCTACGCCCTCCACCTCTGTTCCTGCTGACGCTCCTGCTCCTGCTTCTCCTACGCCCTCCACCTCTGTTCCTGCTCCTGCTTCTCCTACGCCCTCCACCTCTGTTCCTGCTGACGCTCTTGCTCCTGCTTCCCCTACGCCCTCCACCTCTGTTCCTGCTCCTGCTTCCCCTACGCCCTCCACCTCTGTTCCTACTGACGCTCTTGCTCCTGCTTCTCCTACGCCCTCCACCTCTGTTCCTACTGACGCTCCTGCTCCTGCTTCCCCTACGCCCTCCACCTCTGTTCCTGCTGACGCTCTTGCTCCTGCTTCTCCTACGCCCTCCACCTCTGTTCCTCCTGGCATTACCTTCTCCCAGTTGAGTTTCGGGGTTGTTAGTAATACAATACGGTAAAACTTCATTTGTTTGCCTTACAGAGCAGCTGTAACAATTTGGGTCACAGCGAAAGATTTTAGTCAGCCCACCGATGGCATCACCAAGAGAACGAAGGGAATCAGCCAAAACATTTACAGAAATGGGAGAATGATTGTGGGGCTGAAAGATTTTTTTAAACACAAATACAGAAGTGGTGTAGGTTTGAACGATACGCTGGAGGTCCCCGATGATGCTCGATGGATGGTTGCGGCTGGTGCATGTATCACATGCGGAGGCAAAAGAGTAGATGAGCAGGCTGCCCTGGCTGTTCTGGAATCGGTTCTGGTTCTGGGAGTCCAGCAGCTCTCTGAGGGTTTGCAGAACACGACGTTCTGCATGTTGTCCACTTTGTCCGCCTTCAGGTGATGTTGGTCTGGCCACAATCACCTTCTGGCCTACATACACTCCACGATTGTTATTGTCTGAGCTTTTTTCCCCAATCTTTCCCAGAACAGCCTGAAAGGGATCACCCTCAAAAACCTGGCTGACAGTGTTTGGGTTCAGATTTACCGGGATGACTGCAGCCAGACAGAACTGTCCATCTATCCGGTATCTGTTACAGGAAAAGGCACAGAACACACATCTCAGTATTCTGTGGTTTTATATCAGATTACTATAAAACAACACATACTCAGTGAGCAGAAGACCACAGAAATGTTGGTGGGTGTGTAACAGTAAAATCAGATCCCAGTTTAAATGAAGCACCATGAACTGCTGCTCAGCATCCTGCAGATTAAAGCTCTGATAGAAACTCTTAACAAGTGTGTTTACTCACTGTTTTCTTATTTTTCGAACGATACGAGTCAGCTGTTCTTGATTCGGCTGAGCCAGAGAGGCTCCAGCTGACAGCAGGAAGACGAGCATCGTGCAGGGCAGCACGTCCATCTGCAGTTTAATCAAAAAAGACACATTTTAGACACAATTAAATATGATTAGTATTATAGTCAGCAGTTAACCTTTAATTAAAACTTCATTTTGATATTTATTTAATTTTTCTCAAACGTTCTCACCTTCACTGCTTTGTTTGTCCTGAAACTGCAACAGAAGAAAGAAACCAGTGAAATGCAGGAACCTGAACTGGGACTAAACTGTGAACCAAGAGCTTCACGTACCTGCTCAGGTGGAAGGCCTGTGACCTTCAGTTAGCTGTAAGGAGTGGTTCCATCTGCAGTCGTTCATTTTTATACGAGCAGAGGGGCACAGCAGCCTAAAAATGAGGAAGACAGAAACGAGAAGAAGAGCACAGATCTTATCAGAGCATCATCACATCCTCACCACCTGTGGTCACAGTCAGCAAATATGATGAACTCTGTGAGCGCGACAGCTTTTTACAAGCTTCAGCCACAATCAGACGTTAACGCTTCAGATGTAAGGGTCAGAACCCCGTTAGAGATCGAATGTTCTCACTGTTATGTTCTGCTGGGTGCTAATGGCACTAAGGGCTGAGTTAGCTTTAGCATCCAGAGCTAAAACGATCACAACAGCTGGAGTTTAATGTGTGTACAGGCTGTGATCATGTGACCTGTGCTGATGTTCACGGCTCTTTGTGGAGACTTACACAATAAAAGCACACGCTACATGATCTGTCATGGCTGCTTTACCTGTGGATTGATACTCAAGAGCATCCTTAGCTTACATTCAGAGTGTGATCTGCCCTACATTGACCCTGATTGCTTAACGTGGAGGTTAAGCAATCAGCAGAGAGATATTTGTGACAGAAGTTAAACAGTAGTTGTGTAACACTTTTGTGTAACTGACCACTAAAAGTTCTTTAACAATCATGTGGACATACAGTGGCTTGCAGAAGTATTCGCCCCCCTTGAACTTTTCCACATTTTGTCTCATTACAGCCACAAACATTTTATTATGATTGATTCCAATGATTCCAAACATTTTTTACAAATAAATAACTGAAAAGTGGGGAGTGCGTAATTATTCAGCCCCCTTTGGTCTGAGTGCAGTCAGTTGCCCAAAAAGATTTCCCAAGCCTTGAACATCCCACGGAGCTCTGTTCAAGCCATCATTCAGAAATGGAAGGAGTATGGCACAACTGTAGACCTACCAAGACAAGGCCGTCCACCTAAACTCACAGCAGAACAAGGAGCTGATCAGAAATGCAGCCAAGAGGCCCATGGTGACTCTGGACGAGCTGCAGAGATCTACAGCTCAGGTGGGGAATCTGTCCATAGGACAACTATTAGTCGTGCACTGCACAAAGTTGGCCTTTATGGAAGAGTGGCAAGAAGAAAGCCATTGTTAACTAGGGCTGCCACAAACGATTATTTTGATAGTCAACTAGTCACCGATTATTTTTGCGATTAGTCGACTAATCAGATCATCATCCATTGGACGTACAACGTACAGCTTATTGCACCAGCAGCATCTGCTCTTATATAAGTATCATTAGCTTACAGCTTTAAGTGTTTAAGGTATGTGCTAACTAAAAATAAAGACAAGATGATAGTTTATTAAATTTTAATGAAATTTGCAGATTGTTTCGGTGAAGTTTAATAAACTCCTTGCTATCTAAAATATAACAGGACACCGGAGTAAATTCTCCAGTATCTCACACTTCTGATAATCAGCTGTCTGCTTGATGTTTATTCAGCTGTGTAAAAACTATAACTTTAATCTCAGCCAAACCGATTTACTCAGGAACAAATAAAATACTGAAAAAAGCCAAACAATAACATTTAAGTTATCTAAGTGACTTATATATATGTTTAACCTAAGTAGCGAAAGACAGCGGTGGGTTTGAAGACGATTAGCCGAGAGTCCGGTGTTCTCACGGCTCTAGCGAGCCTAGCCCCCGGCTAGCTATCGAGCTAGTGGGTAACAGACGTCTCCGAAAACGTCGGAGCGCTTTTGAAAATATGTGGTGTCTTGATAAACTGAGCAGATATTTGAGGTTTACACAGCTACATTCTCGCCTGAAAATATGTTAAACGTTTATTTTGTGACCCAGAAAGAATAATAAGAGTAATATTAAAACTAACTAGCTGCCGCCATTGTTGGAAACTGAGCTGGGCTGCGCTATGAATTCTGGGACACAGCTTCTTCTTCTTCGGGGTTTAACGGCAGCTGGCATCCCTGTACATGCAGTGCTGCCATCTTCTGTTTCAGTCCGTTATTACACTCTTAAATCCTGCTACTTATTCCTGCGTCTTTTGTGATCTTACAAAGCTTCAAACGACGCGTCGACTATTAAACCAGTCGTCGACGATTTTGATAGTCGACGTAATCGTGACTAGTCGACTAATCGTGGCAGCCCTATTGTTAACAGAAAACCATAAGAAGTCCCGTTTGCAGTTTGCCACAAGCCATGTGGGGGACACAGCAAACGTGGAAGAAGCTGCTCTGGTCAGATGAGACCAAAATGGAACTTTTTGGCCAAAATGCAAAACGCTCTGTGTGGAAAACTAACACTGCACATCACTCTGAACACACCATCCCCACTGTCAGATATGGTGGTGGCAGCATCATGCTCTGGGGGTGCTTCTCTTCAGCAGGGAAGCTGGTCAGAGTTGATGGGAAGATGGATGGAGCCAAATACAGGACAACCTTGGAAGAAAACCTCTTGGAGTCTGCAAAAGACTTGAGACTGGGGCGGAGGTTCAGCTTCCAGCAGGACAACGACCCTAAACATAAAGCCAGGGCAACAATGGGATGGTTTAAAACAAAACATATCCATGTGTTAGAACGGCCCAGTCAAAGTCCAGATCTAAATCCAATCGAGAATCTGTGGCAAGATCTGAAAACTGCTGTTCACAAACGCTGTCCATCTAATCTGACTGAGCTGGAGCTGTTTTAAAGAAGAATGGGCAAAGATTTCAGTCTGTAGGTGTGCAAAGCTGGTAGAGACATACCCTAAAAGACTGGCAGCTGCAACTGCAGCAAAAGAGGAAGACAGAAACGAGAAGAAGAGCACAGATCTTATCAGAGCATCATCACATCCTCACCACCTGTGGTCACAGTCAGCAAATATGATGAAGTCTGTGAGTGCGACAGCTTTTTACAAGCTTCAGCCACAATCAGACGTTAACGCTTCAGATGTGAGGCTCAGAACCCCGTTAGAGATCGAATGTTCTCACTGTTATGTTCTGCTGGGTGCTAATGGCACTAAGGGCTGAGTTAGCTTTAGCATCCAGAGCTAAAATGATCACAACAGCTGGAGTTTAATGTGTGTACAGGCTGTGATCATGTGACCTGTGCTGATGTTCACGGCTCTTTGTGGAGACTTACACAATAAAAGCACACGCTACATGATCTGTCATGGCTGCTTTACCTGTGGATTGATACTCAAGAGCATCCTTAGCTTACATTCAGAGTGTGATCTGCCCTACATTGACCCTGATTGCTTAACGTGGAGGTTAAGCAATCAGCAGAGAGATATTTGTGACAGAAGTTAAACAGTAGTTGTGTAACACTTTTGTGTAACTGACCACTAAAAGTTCTTTAACAATCATGTGGACATACAGTGGCTTGCAGAAGTATTCGCCCCCCTTGAACTTTTCCACATTTTGTCTCATTACAGCCACAAACATTTTATTATGATTGATTCCAATGATTCCAAACATTTTTTACAAATAAATAACTGAAAAGTGGGGAGTGCGTAATTATTCAGCCCCCTTTGGTCTGAGTGCAGTCAGTTGCCCAAAAAGATTTCCCAAGCCTTGAACATCCCACGGAGCTCTGTTCAAGCCATCATTCAGAAATGGAAGGAGTATGGCACAACTGTAGACCTACCAAGACAAGGCCGTCCACCTAAACTCACAGCAGAACAAGGAGCTGATCAGAAATGCAGCCAAGAGGCCCATGGTGACTCTGGACGAGCTGCAGAGATCTACAGCTCAGGTGGGGAATCTGTCCATAGGACAACTATTAGTCGTGCACTGCACAAAGTTGGCCTTTATGGAAGAGTGGCAAGAAGAAAGCCATTGTTAACTAGGGCTGCCACAAACGATTATTTTGATAGTCGACTAGTCACCGATTATTTTTGCGATTAGTCGACTAATCAGATCATCATCCATTGGACGTACAACGTACAGCTTATTGCACCAGCAGCATCTGCTCTTATATAACTATCATTAGCTTACAGCTTTAAGTGTTTAAGGTATGTGCTAACTAAAAATAAAGACAAGATGATAGTTTATTAAATTTTAATGAAATTTGCAGATTGTTTCGGTGAAGTTTAATAAACTCCTTGCTATCTAAAATATAACAGGACACCGGAGTAAATTCTCAGCATCTCACACTTCTGATAATCAGCTGTCTGCTTGATGTTTATTCAGCTGTGTAAAAACTATAACTTTAATCTCAGCCAAACCGATTTACTCAGGAACAAATAAAATACTAAAAAAAGCCAAACAATAACATTTAAGTTATCTAAGTGACTTATATATATGTTTAACCTAAGTAGCGAAAGACAGCGGTGGGTTTGAAGACGATTAGCCGAGAGTCCGGTGTTCTCACGGCTCTAGTTAGCCTAGCCCCCGGCTAGCTATCGAGCTAGTGGGTAACAGACGTCTCCGAAAACGTCGGAGCACTTTTGAAAATATGTGGTGTCTTGATAAACTGAGCAGATATTTGAGGTTTACACAGCTACATTCTCACCTGAAAACATGTTAAACGTTTATTTTGTGACCCAGAAAGAATAATAAGAGTAATATTAAAACTAACTAGCTGCCGCCATTGTTGGAAACTGAGCTGGGCTGCGCTATGAATTCTGGGACACAGCTTCTTCTTCTTCGGGGTTTAACGGCAGCTGGCATCCTTGTACATGCAGTGCTGCCATCTTCTGTTTCAGTCCGTTATTACACTCTTAAATCCTACTACTTATTCCTGCGTCTTTTGTGATCTTACAAAGCTTCAAACGACGCGTCGACTATTAAACCAGTCGTCGACGATTTTGATAGTCGACGTAATCGTGACTAGTCGACTAATCGTGGCAGCCCTATTGTTAACAGAAAACCATAAGAAGTCCCGTTTGCAGTTTGCCACAAGCCATGTGGGGGACACAGCAAACGTGGAAGAAGCTGCTCTGGTCAGATGAGACCAAAATGGAACTTTTTGGCCAAAATGCAAAACGCTCTGTGTGGAAAACTAACACTGCACATCACTCTGAACACACCATCCCCACTGTCAGATATGGTGGTGGCAGCATCATGCTCTGGGGGGGCTTCTCTTCAGCAGGGAAGCTGGTCAGAGTTGATGGGAAGATGGATGGAGCCAAATACAGGACAACCTTGGAAGAAAACCTCTTGGAGTCTGCAAAAGACTTGAGACTGGGGCGGAGGTTCAGCTTCCAGCAGGACAACGACCCTAAACATAAAGCCAGGGCAACAATGGGATGGTTTAAAACAAAACATATCCATGTGTTAGAACGGCCCAGTCAAAGTCCAGATCTAAATCCAATCGAGAATCTGTGGCAAGATCTGAAAACTGCTGTTCACAAACGCTGTCCATCTAATCTGACTGAGCTGGAGCTGTTTTAAAGAAGAATGGGCAAAGATTTCAGTCTGTAGGTGTGCAAAGCTGGTAGAGACATACCCTAAAAGACTGGCAGCTGCAACTGCAGCAAAAGAGGAAGACAGAAACGAGAAGAAGAGCACAGATCTTATCAGAGCATCATCACATCCTCACCACCTGTGGTCACAGTCAGCAAATATGATGAAGTCTGTGAGTGCGACAGCTTTTTACAAGCTTCAGCCACAATCAGACGTTAACGCTTCAGATGTGAGGCTCAGAACCCCGTTAGAGATCGAATGTTCTCACTGTTATGTTCTGCTGGGTGCTAATGGCACTAAGGGCTGAGTTAGCTTTAGCATCCAGAGCTAAAATGATCACAACAGCTGGAGTTTAATGTGTGTACAGGCTGTGATCATGTGACCTGTGCTGATGTTCACGGCTCTTTGTGGAGACTTACACAATAAAAGCACACGCTACATGATCTGTCATGGCTGCTTTACCTGTGGATTGATACTCAAGAGCATCCTTAGCTTACATTCAGAGTGTGATCTGCCCTACATTGACCCTGATTGCTTAACGTGGAGGTTAAGCAATCAGCAGAGAGATATTTGTGACAGAAGTTAAACAGTAGTTGTGTAACACTTTTGTGTAACTGACCACTAAAAGTTCTTTAACAATCATGTGGACATATAATAGCGTTTCCCAAAATCCAAAAACGAACGAGATGCAGCCACCGTCCGTTTATGGAAGATTTCAAACTATGTAATGTGTATTGGAGCTTCTTTCCGTTTTTGTATTGGTGACATTGTTTTATCAGTGCTGCTCTTTGGTCTCTGGTTGTCTGTTTCACACCTTAGTCACACTGTTAGGCTACGTCCACACTCGTTTTCAAACGAAAACGCACGAGTGCGGACGTAGCCTCAGACAGATGTTGGTGTCTGGTGAGGAACATCCACAGGTTTTGAAGTGTTTTGTTTGTCTTTGAGGACGGGGGGAGAGACAAGGGGATCAACCACTGTAAGAGGTGACAAGGGGTTGTGAACTCTTCCTTTGGGGAAGACCAGAGGGGTAAAACAGCTGTGTAATGCCTTTTGTTTCGTAGAAGGTATTTAAACCCAGGGCTGTGCTGGGATTGGGCGAGCGGCTGTGCTGGTCACAAAGGATGATTTGTTTTTATATATGGCTGAGCCTGCACGCTCCATCCCTGCTGATTTTGGTATTCTGGGGAACTTCAGCTCGTTTTCAGGTTATAACTTAAATTTGGGGAAAAGTGAGTGTTTTCCCATTAATACAGCAGCATGTCAACTTCAACGGTCCGATCTACCCTTTTGTCTCAGTCCATCAGGGTTTAAATACTTAGAGAACGAGTCACGTTCTCTATCTGGCCTTAAATCAGCTCATTTGACTCCCCTTATACCAAGGATTACACCTCATATTCAAAGACGGGGGTAATCGTCCCCTTCCTGTAATCGGTAAGATTAATGTTGTTCAAATGAACATCTTAACATTTCATAGTTTTCCCAACTTGTCTTCTCGTTACGAGCTCCATATCACACATTTGTTTTGCTATTTTCAAATTTGAAATTTTGTTGCCAAGTGTTTCCCAAATTTCCCATCTTTACCTCCAGAACAGCAGCGGGAAACTACGCTATCATTTATTCCTCATCACAGAGGAACCGTTTCAAAACTCTATGATACTCCCGTCTTTTAGTGACCACTCAAGTGTCCATGGGAAGGAGAACTAGGGATTCAAATCCATGAGGAGTCTTGGGAACAGGCTATAGCGAGGGTACGATCTTCCATCTCCTGCGCTCGTCACACTCAGGGCGCATTTCTCTGAGTCTAGACTTTCTGAATTGTATCTGGAAGTGGAAAACAAATGTGATAAATGCCACGGCTCCTTGTCACCTCAGCCACATGTTTTTCTGTCCTGAGCTGGAAGCTTTCTGGACTGTTCCTGTTATATCAGCTGTTCTTGGAGTAACTCTTCATCCCTGTCCTCTGATCGCTCAGGAATCCTCAGCTTTTCTAAGTATGTTTACTCAGGAAAATGCAGAAAGGTTAATTGTATTTCAGTAAGTGCAAGTTCTGTGTTTTCTTGTTCTAATAAAAAAAATTGAGCTTCTTCACTGTTCAGCTGAGATAAGGTTCACACTTCTGCTGCACGATGACAAAGTTAAACACTCGTTGTGTAACAAGTTTGGCAAATTGTTTTTGCAACTATTGACCTAAAAATGCAACCAAGGAGGTTTTTTACAACCATTTAAACGATTTACAGAACAATCAGCTGTTCAGCATCAAATACGCTGCCACACAAATGAGTTTCTATGAGACGGAGGAGCATTTATGACCCCAATAAAATGATGACACAGGAAGTAATAAAGGAAGTAATAAAACAGCAGTCACAAAAATATAATATTAATAAAATTGTGATATTAATAAAGTTATGATATTTCATAACTCGTTAATTTTGAATAATTCCAGAAAACATCGATCACGCAAAAGAACAACAACATTTTTATCCAACTTTATCCAAACAAAGTTTACTTTTGATGGCCACAAAAATGTGTGTTTGTGTGAAAATGTGTTAAACCGTGACGTCTGAGTTGAACTCGTGGTAACAGTGAGTATGGTGAGAGATAGAGGCTGCATGCCCCAATGGAAAACTTTATTATATTTTATTTGCATTTGTTTAATCCGAAATAGGAAATTCAGAATCAAAGTCACAAACTCTCGTGATCTCAAACCTCCGAGCACAAGCTGACAGCGTCTCCCACCCCAAGCCTTATGCAAGTTAACAGGGTTCTCCTGAAACCCCCCGTGCTCGTCCAAGATCCCAGCACTGACCCCACAGCTTTCTAGGGTCTCCCCTCTACCCCCAAAACCTTATGCAAGTTAACAGGGACCTCCTGAAAAAACCCTAACTGACAGACTAACTGAAGAGTTTTCTAAGGTTTTTGCTGCTGAGCCTGTTTTTGAGGAAAGTCTTGATGAGGGAAGTCTTCCCCCCACTGTGACTCAGGGACCGCCCACTCTCATTCCCAAACCCAATAAAGACCGTTTACTTCCAGATAATTGGCGCCTATTTGTCTGCTCAATAAGGATTATAAGACTTTTGCTCTAATTTCAGCAAAGAGGCTCAAAACGGATTTCCCTCATATGAACACAATCAGGTTTTATGGCTAACAGACAAATAACAGCATCAGGTCAGTGCTGGACGTTTTAGATGACAGTGGATTCATGTTATTTGTAGATTTATAAACACTTTATAAACACCAGTTCATCTTACAGTCCTTACGTAAACTTGGCTTTTGTTCATCCACAGAGACTCTACAGAAACAGCTCAGTGACACTAACGGTGTCAGACAAGGACGCTGCTTCTCTGTGCCTCTTTTTACCATCCGTCCAACTCTTAGCAGACCACATCAGATCTCATGTGTGTCTCACTGCTGGACAGAAATCTGATCATCACTCAGCTGCCTGATGTTTTACTGATGAATGAAAACCAAGCAGCAGTTCTGGCTTACATCTGAATATTAATGACCGTGAACTTATGGCTGTCAAGGATGTTCCAGTACATCTGTTTTTAATATACAAGTTAAAATGATGTTGAATAATAATTACGAAGGATCAGCAAAGAAGGAGATGCTTAAATCTGGAACCTCCTCAGAGAGATCTCTCCTTAAGAGGAAGAGTTCTGCTCACCACAGCAGAGGCAATCTCACCATGAACAATAGCAGCTCTGTGTCTGCATGTGGAGAAATAAGACTCGCTATGTAGGGAAACCTGTTCTCACGAGTGTATATGCTAAAGCTGATCTAAACTGTACACATTTAACACATTTAAGATTTAAATATAACACATTAATTCAAACAGTACATTCAATGTGTTCATCACAAAACCGAAAAGCAATTAAAACTGTAGGAGCCTGCATGAGGTTCGAGCTCGCTCTGTGGGCTCTTATCGCCCCCTAGTGGTTAAACAATCCTGCTGTACTTCTACTGCACTTTGTAGATGATTAATTTAATTTAACTTATTTATGCTTAATGTTTCTTTTTCTCTCTTCTTCTCCACTAAAGCAATTACAACATTCATGAGTCTCACTAAATATGGTAAAACTTGTGAACAAGATGTAAAAAAAAAAGACTTGAAGTTAACTCTGGAAGAGAGAAAAAGAAGAAAAAGTCAAAATCAAAGCCAAAATAAAAGTATATCTCAGCAGGTTGAAATCAAGAAATAATAAGAACCAGTATATAAAACTGAAAGATAAAAATGGAAAATAAAATAGAAGACTAAATAAAAAATAAAATATATACAAAATGAACAAAAGTGGCGAAAATTCACACTCAAACACATAAATAAAAATAAACAGACTAAAAATGAAAAGATATCTTAACTAGATATGACAAATTAAGTCAAAAATATGCAAAAGTAAAATAATTGAATAAGAAAAATAGAAAATATAAAATTATAACAGTAAAAAAAAAACAATTAAAATAAAAAAAAGGCAAATGAAACAGAACAAAAACATGAAATGAATAAAATAAAGATCCACAGTAGAGACCACAGTGGAATATAAATAAAGGAGCGTTCAGTTTTTCTGCGCAGCCGTACAAACAGCGTTGCGCTCTGTGACGTGTAGTAGCGTGAGTGCGCCACAGGGTGGAGCTGTTCCCACACGGTGTGAGCGTGTCTGATGGACTTCCGGTGTTCGTGTGAAGCCGTGAGCTCAGGTTTCCTTTCAGAATAAAAGCACACACAAAGAGAGAAAACTGGGGTGCAGGACCACAGGTGTGACCCGCCCCTCCTCTCTCCACAGGTGATAACGAGATAAACTGATGAGAAGCGCAGTGACGTCAGACTGAAACACGCTGACGTGTTTATGAAAGTTTCAGGCGTAAAAACGTCAGAGCGCGTGCGCCACTGCAGCTCCGAGCTTTGATCCTTCAAACCTGTAAGTAAAATCAGAGAGTGCGCAGGCGCAGCGAGAGGATTCCCTGCTGCTCACCGCGTGAGGTCGTTTCAGGAGAAAACCTGCGTTAAACTCAGTACAAACAGGACGGTGAGTATTTACAAATTTAAAATATTCATAAATAAATAAAATCAGCTCAGGATCTTTATTGATTATGAGCACAAACATTCAGATCACAAAAGAATCGATTTAAATAAAAAAAACAATAAAAAAATCATCCTGAAGAAATTCTGTCCTCACTCTTGCCTCCCTTTAGGGGGCGCCACAACCAGCCACCTGCCTGCATCGCTCCTAACACAGCCTCCTCCTCTGTCACTCCAACCCTCTGCATCCTTCATCCATGAACCTCCTCTGAGCTCCTCCTCCGTCCACTGCAGCGGGTAAAATAAGCACTGAGCACGTGCAGAAAAGTCTCAACATCAGTGATTAGAATGAGTCCTGCTGCTCGGTGCAGATTAGCATCAGCTGGTTCAGTCCCACCTGATGGCCTCAGGAAGGTGCGTCATCACCAGCGTGTCACACAGAAACATCTCGTGATGGTGAAACCGTGAGCTCTCTCCAGACCTTCAAACTTTATTTAAAACACGCTGAAGCTTCCAGTGAGACCGTCGGGCCACAGTTCATCATCATGTCATTGTAAACCATCAGGTGCTCCTCACAATAGAATAGAATAGAATAGAATAAAATAGAATGCCTTTCTTGTCACTATACAGCTGTACAATGACATACACAGCATGTCCTACTCAGTGCAAACATGCTGGGGGGGGGGGGGGGGGGGGCACAGTTCTGCAGCACCTCATGGACAGTATTAACAGAGGGAAAAGATATATATATATATATATATATATAAAATGTACAAATATACAAGCCGGTTTAAAAAAAATGGGGGGGGGGGGGGGGGGGGGGGCTGTGTTATTGGTGCATGTGTGAGTTCAGGGTGGTTATGGCTTTGGGGAAGAAACTGTTCTTGAGTCTGTGGGTCATTGTGTTGATGCACCTGCAGCGCTGAACATGTTGAAACCAGGGTGGAGCTGTCCTTGATGATGTTTGCTGCTCTGCTGAGGCAGCGGGAGGAATAAACGTCCATCAGGGAGGGGAGAAGATGATCTTCTGTGCTGTCCTGACCACACTCTGAAGCCTCGCTCTATCCGCCTCGGTGCAGCTGCTGTACCATACCGTGATGCAGTATGTTAGCAGGCTCTCAATGGACGAGCGGTAGAAGGTCAGCAGCAGGTTGGAGTTCAGCTTGTACTTCCTGAGGACTCTCAGGAAGTACAAGCTGCTGTTGGGCCTTCTTGACGACCGCGTGGTTTACATAACAGAACAAACTCTGATCTCTGCTTTCATGAACAGATTTCATCTCACTGATATCTGGAGAGAGAAATATCCTGATGACAGAAGGTGAACAAAACTCCCATTAGTTCCTCAAACTAGAAAAACATCACTGCACCATTAACACTATTGTCAAGTCAAACATCAGTGTGGTTGTTACTGAGGACCGAAACAGCCAACTTCTGATCCTTCGTAGTCCACGAAGAGCATTCAGACGTAGCTCTGCCGCTGCTCTAGGTGACTCAGCACAGTGTGGAGGGCGATGGCGTCTTCTGTGGATCTGTTTGCACGGTATGCAAACTGGTGGGGGTCGAATTCTGGGGGGAGGTAATCCTTGATGTGGTGAAGGACTAGTCTCTCAAAGCATTTCATGAGGGCCACACCGTTGCTGGACAGCTGGGACTTGATGTTTATTTTGTGGTCTGTCTCGGCTTTTTAATCCCCCTTTTCAGGTCAGCTCGAGCAGCCCTGTACAGAGCTCTGTCACCTGACCTGAAGGCGGCATCGCGGGCTTTGAGGAGTGAGCGGACCTCGCTGGTCATCCAGGGTTTTTGGTTTGGGAAAACCTGAATGCTTTTGTCCACAGTCACATTTGCAGAACAGAACTTGATGTAGTCCAGTACTGATCCTGTCCTGGTGTTCAAATATATCCCCGTCTGTCTCTGTGAAGCAGTCCTGTAGTTTGGAGAGCTTTTTCAGGCCAGGTCGTAACCGTCTTTGTGGTGGGCCTGGCACTGCGCCTGAGGGGGTGTAGGCTGGGGACAGCAGGAGGGAGAGGTGGTCGGACCGACCGAGGTGGGGGAGGGTATATGCATGCTTGATGTTGGAGTAAACATGATCTAGAGCGTTTTCTCCTCTGGTGGGACATTTGACACCAAACCTCCCTGTTGGTGTTGTTGGGGTGGCACACTGTTTGTCAGTGTACCACCCCAACAACACCAAACCTCCCTGTTGGTGTTGTTGGGGTGGTACACTGTTTGTCAGTGTACGGCACCGTGAAGCTCCGTGTAAGCGAAGGAAGCTCGAGACGTTAAATCTGCTGCCGGGATGATGAAGAAACGAGACGATGACCAAACACAGCCGTGAAACTCTCAGCTGCTTCCAGAGACACAAAATAAAGATGCTGGGATGGCCCAGCCAATCAGCTCACCTGAATCCACCTGACACAAAGAATGAAGGTCAGAGTTCATAGATGGGCCCACAGAACCTTCAGGACGGGCCAGAATCCCACCTGAGCCGTGCAGGAGTGTCATCAGCAACAAAGCTGAGACGATGTATTCAGTGCACTTCAGTAAGTGGGTTTGTGCTTCTTTTACCTCCTGCATATCCACCCTCCCTCTGCACATGCTCAGACCGTCTCAGCCTCTCTGACTCTGAGCCGTCCACAAAGACTCAGTGAAGCTCCTCCTGACCTTCTCTGAACGTCTCCACCAACATCTGGTGGTCAGGACGGAGCCACACGGCTGCTCTCTTAGGCCAGCTTCAAAAACTCTCACATCTGTAGCTGCCGTCACCAGTGTGTGAGTGGGTGGATGACTGAACGTGTAAAGTGCTTTGGGGTCCTTAGGGACTAAGTAAAGCGCTATCACACATGTTCTTTAGATTACTGGAATAATTAAGTAAAACAAACAAAAAACAAACAAACAGACAATATAACTGGCAAATTAAGACTTTAAAAAAATCCTGAAATGAAGAAATAATGCAAAGGAAAAGATCAAATAAACACAAAATGATTTGTAAATGTAATTTATAATTGTAATAAATGGGTAAATTAACAGGGTGATTTGATTACGATGTCTGTATTTGATTTTTAAGGCATTTTAATTTGTCCATTATTGGCAGTTTGTGTCCTCCATACATTTCCCTCCTCGGGGCGGTCTCCATCTTGTTCTGTCTGAACTCTTTGATTCGGTCTATTGGTGACGTCAGACAAAGAGTATATATGGTCTGTTATTGGCAGATTTCCTGAAAAGAGGCGGGAGCAGAGTTTGTAGTGAGCGCTGATTGGCCGGCGGGTCCGTCGGTCTGTGCTCGTGCGTGTGGCGTCTGTGGGTCAGGTTGATGGAGCGCTGTGGAGGAGAAACACGGTGAAGGTGCTGCGAGCAGCGGAAACTTTTCTGTGTGCCTCCGCTTCGCGTTTTTCCTTCGTCCCGCCTTTTTCGGTTCTTTTTCACTCACTTTACTTTCTTTTTTCAAACTTCACGGCGGTTTCTCCACTTTACGGTCCCAGTGGTGTCTCCCTGGCAACACGATCAACTGTCCTGCGAAGTTAGGGTCGGTGTTTTTACCTTCAGCGGAAAAAAACTGCTAGTTCACGCGCTGAGCTAACAGAACCGAGCCGGGACCGACGGGAGCGCGCGCAAAGACTCTCCCGGTACTTTTTTTGGTTCCGTTTCCGTTCGTGTGGCTCGGACCGGCTCTTCGTCGCGAGACAATAGTGAGGGAAAGAAAGAGAGAGGGAGCTCGCGCTGGTGGCGGGGAGGGTCGATGCCTCGCGGCGCTTTGTTCTGCCCGCTGTGGAGACCTCCCGCGTGCCCGCCGCGGATACCTGCCGATCGATCGGAGTATTGATGACCGAGCAGAGCCATGGACGTCACCCTGTCCGAGCTGCTAGGCGCGTTCATGGAGTCCCCCCTGGTGGTGTGGGTGAGTGCACGCGCACACACACAGCTGTGAGTTTTGGTGCCCACGCGCTGCACACGTCAGGTGTATCACACACACACACATTGATTTTGGGGAGTGAGCGGTTGGAGGAGCTTCTGGTTCGTGATTGTGGGACTTTCCAGGTGTTACACAGAAAAGTTCACGCACTGTTTTCCAGAGCACATTTTAATCTGAAAGAGTTTGAAGGACTTCCGGTCAGTCTGAGCTTCAGGGGTGGTTTGTTCCTGAAGGAGCTGCAGAGACCAGGAGAAGCTTCCGGATGTTTCACCTGAGCTCACCTCATCACAACTTTAACAGAAACACACAGAGCACAAGCCGAGCACTCAGCATGTCTGAGAATCCGCACAGACGGAGCAGAACCAGGACCAGGATTGAAACCAGGAACAGAGCCAGGATCGTGATCATGGTTGAGACCAGGAACAGGACCCAGACCTGGACCAGGGTCACGGCCTGGTCCTGGGGATCC
Organism: Neolamprologus brichardi; assembly: GCF_056152115.1. Lineage (NCBI taxonomy): Eukaryota > Metazoa > Chordata > Actinopteri > Cichliformes > Cichlidae > Neolamprologus > Neolamprologus brichardi. The sequence continues at coordinate 492,292 of NC_142122.1, forward strand.
TGCAGGGTTCAGGTGGATCGATGTACAGCTTCAGTTCGTGGATGTGAAGACGCCCGCTGGCTGGCCTGGTGTCGGCCCATCAGCCCGTTTTCCCTGCATGAGCAGCGGATTCAGACTCTGCAGCTGTAGCCTGAGCACCGCTCTGCTGGGAGTGTCCGGAAATTCACGGCCAAGTTTTAGGATTAAAAACTGAAAGTTTCCAGAAAAAGTCCAGACAGATACTAAAAACCCAGCATGAAGCCAACTCTGCAGACATGTTTGGATCTGGAGCAGAACCAGGGTCTGGTCCTGGGGTTCCTTGAACCCTTGGATGTGTCGGTGAAAGTGTCCCTGTGTCACTTTCCCACCGTGTCACTTCCTGATCAGAGTTTCTGTCCAGCACAGACGGGCACAATGGTTGGCTGAGCCGGCGGGTCAACAGGAAATGAGGTCACAGGGAAGCAGGAACAGTCCGGTGGACCCAGACTGACTGTCGGAAATCCTTCGTGGCTTCATGAAGCTCCAGATGTTTCAGGTTTGGGCTGTTCTCAGGTCAGTGATGGAGAAATGGAAACATCTGGACGACAGCAGAAACTGCAGATGTGCTTCAGCTCTCACAGATGCCCCAGTGACCCCTGCACGTGCACTGATGCCTCTGTGGGAGGGTCTTCTTACAGCCAATCGCGTGTAAAAACTCGATTGGTCGATCATTTCTTGTGTGGATGTTTCAGGAGCTGTGGGGTGTCGTTAACACTAAAGTGCTCCTGATACCCCGAAACATTCTTAAAGCAGAGGCAAGTTTAAGTTGGACTACTTAATGTAGTCCCAAAAAACCCGGTTCATGGTGATTTTATCGCCGTGGTGATGATGTTCCTCTGATGGCTCCAGATGTTTGGACTGGAATCATCTCTGAAGCTTTTTGGAGGCAGGTCAGAGGGACGGCCAGCGGAGCTGTCAGCTGCTACTATCTGTGGCGCTTCCTGTTGAGCCGTCGGCTCAGCCAACCATTGTCCCGTGGGCGGAAACTCGGATCAGGAGGTGACACGGTGGGAAAGTGACACAGGGACACTTTCACCGACACATCCAAGGGTTCAAGGAACCCTGCAGGAACCTCAGGACCCGCCCTGGTTCTGATCCAGATCCTGATCCTGGTTCTGATCCTAAACCCAAGGCCCGAGCTGGATTTAACCTCAGGATTCCTGAACCCGGGGGAGGCCGCGTGCTCCCACCACAGCAGACTGTGGTTTGGCTCCCAGCAGAGCCTCAGTGAGCGCGTGCAGGGCGTTCCTCGCCATTACTCGAGTGAGTAATGCTTAAAAAAACATGGCATCCACTCATTCAAGCCGGCTTGTCTCCGTGAGTCTGCACACTGTCATTTAGACCCTGAGCCGCCGCCACAGCCGAGGTCTGTGACATTAGAGCCGCTGTTTAATGTGTCACAGCACCGTGACCTTTGACCCTGCTCAGCCTGGCTGCAGGCATAAGAATGTCTCAAACTGGAGAAGATGAGAACAAACTGCTGTTTAATACCAACGTGATCATAAGAGACTCCAGAACAAAGCGCACGTCACAGGATCCTGCTCGGGACGCCCGAATCACCCGGCGTCTCCTCGGCCCAGGCGGAGAGCTCGGCTCTGTAGATATGACCTAAACCCCGCCAGCCTCCACTTCCTGCTCACTGAGTCACATGGTCACATCCAGTCTAATTATGACGTTTGTGTTTTTCATTCTCCGTGTCTGAGCTGTTCTCATTAAAAGTGAAACGATTTCCTCAGCGTCAGCGTCAGAGGCTTTTATGACCATGGAGCTGGTTTCAGAGGCCCCTCCCCCCACACACACATACCCCACATCTCCACCACAGAAAGGTGGAGATTCACAGAGGAGCAGAGATGCCAAACTGTGCCGTCCTTCAGCCCGGTGTTTAGATTACAGCTGAGGATGATGATGATGGTGATGTAAAGATGACAGGCAGCCTGAGAGCAGCGGCAGCACTCGGGAAGCTGCCTGCCCACGTGTGCCCAGGTGTGCCCAGGTGGTTCAAACATGGAAAATGGGAAATATTTTATTTTTATTCCTTGTTACTTGACGGCTCCTTTAAACGAGCCAGAAAAGCATAAAAGGGAGCAAAGTGTGAACTTAAACTCAGACAGGTGTTGAGTTCATGTCAAACTCACCTCTGTGTTTCTCTTAGTTTGGTTTGTCAGATCTTTTAAAGCTGCAGAAAGTTGATGTTCTGATTCTGTCCTCAGGTGCGGACGCTGGGCCCGCTGGGGTCAGGTGACGGCGCCGGCTCAGACGAGCGACTCAGCATGTTCATGGAGCTGGTGGACGGCGTCTTCCTGCACAAGATCATGACACACATGTAGGTGGCAGCGAGCGCCTTCATTTGCATGAGTCAGTCAAAACTGCCGATTGTGTTTCTGGTGGTTTTTGCCTGTGCGTGTGTGTGTGCGTGTGTGTGTGTGTGTGTGTGTGTGTGTGTGAGTACATAAGGGGGTAAGAGAGGTAATCCTGTGTTTCCTGTGTGTGTCTGTGCGAGTGTATTTGTGCAACCACATCCTGAGTTTCAGGTTCAGACTTCACAGCCAGATGTGCTGCTCGGCTTCACAGAGTTGTCGTCGTCTGCAGCCTCAGAGCACAGATCAGGTTAACTAGACTGAGGTCCAGGAATTAGACCGAGCCGTGTGTGATGGGCTTGTAGGCTGTGAGCATTCAGGAGGAAGAGTAGGAGCATCGATCAGAGAGCAGGTGCAGCGCCTCAGGGACTCGTACTGTCACTGCAGCCGTCACCAGCCGAGGCGCTCGTGCAGGCTGATCCACTCGTTAAAACCCTGACAGGCTGAAGTCGTGGTTAAAGTTCGTTTATTGACAGCAGCTGCAGGAGCTGATCGCAGCCGTGAGACGGCACGGCTGCACACACTCATTCAGACGAGCCCAGCTCACGTCTGACAGCATGTCCAGAGGTGGTGCAGCTGGGTGGTGTTATGTAATGACAGAGCTGCAGGGAGGAGTGTGTTTGTGGGGCTGGTTACTGGGTTTACTGGTTTGTGTTTCTGGGATTTATTGAAATTATAGAGAAAACAGCAGCAGACTCATCCTTCGGTCTGATAATCCTCTGTGTGGGACGCCCCCTGACCCGATCACACCACATGTTCATGTTAGTTATTGTTGTCGGTTATTGTCCTCAGGAACGACGATAATCGCGCTATTGTTCTCCACGGCGAGGGTCGGCTGGGCCGAGGGGGGGCGGTCGGGGCTTCATGGGAAACTGGGTTACAGAGGAGCAGTGAGGAGTATGAAAGGAGACGTCAGCGAGTCGGAGGAGGCGTCGGCTGTTAAATCACTGAGTTCTCCACAGAAACCTGCAGCTAGCTTAACGAGGTCTGCGGAGCCGGCCGAGAGTCGAAGTGGAAAGAATGAGCTCACGGTTCAGAGCGAGCTGCTGAGAGACGCCGGAGTCAGTGAGGTCGGAGCTTCAGTTATGAAAGCTCGTCCCCTCTTCGTTTATACCCCGAACGTGTCGGCGTGGATCGGCGCTGCTCGCTTCCAGCTCCTCGTTTTTATTCTCCGACTCTGTCAGAGCAGCTTTGCATGACTCACCGCTCAGAATAAGCCTCCTTTCTCTGATAGTGGCCCTCACAGTCTCTCACCACATCCTCTGTCGGAATCAAGCTCTTTTAGCCCCTCCCTCTTTAACAACATGTTCTTCTGATTAGCTGCCAGCAGGTGGGCGGGGCAGTTAGGCCCTCCTTGTGACATCATCCAGATCTAAGAGTGTAAAAGCTGTGATAAACAGCATGTTCGGAGCATCCTGCAGAGAGCCACCTCCTCCTGTGACAGTTGGTCGGAGTAGTGTTTGTCCCGCCTCTGCTGCACTCTGATTGGACGGCTGAGTGAGATGTGACCTTAAACTTCTTTTAAGGTAGTAAGACATTTAAATCAGGGTTTAATCAGCTGATTCTCTGTGAGGGTTTAATGAATAATCACACGTGAAGTCCTCGCTGCGCTGTGAGATCTTCACGCGTCACACTGACACGATGACAGCGACAGGAGGTCAGACGGACGGACAGCGGGACACGCCCCCTATTCACATGCTAATCAGGCTCCGTGCAGGGAAATGCCTGCGCCATGGTTACCCGAAACTTGTGTGAGATGATCTTTGTCCCAAACAGCCACAAACGTCAGCCTCAGCGCTCCTCTGGTGTGTTTATTTGTCTCCATAGCGACCCGAGCCCCACCAATCAGAGGCTGAACAACAACATGAACAATGATGTGTCGCTGCGCCTTCACAACCTGACAGTCCTCACCAGACACATCAGGATGTACTACCAGGTACACACACACACACACACACACACACACAGTCCCAGCAGGAAGTGATGCAGGAAGTGCGTTCACTGGAAGCTGGTTTAGAGTGTTGACCTTTCAGCTTCATCGGTGTGCATGCTGTGGCAGACTGACAGGTGAGGTTTACCTGTGTCAGAGCAGCAGTGGCTGAACGAGGACACGGAGTGTGTGTGTGTGTGTGTGTGTGTGTGTGTGTGTGTGTGTGTGTGTGTGTGTGTGTGTGTGTGCATGTTTGTGTGTTTTCTATAAATCAGAGATAAGCAGCTCAGATGGAGCTGATTTGGCTGAACAGCTTCACATCCTGCACGCACTCTTGCACACACACACACACACACACACACACACACACTCACTCACGCACACACACACTTCCTGTGTGTTGTCTGGATTATGTGACTGTATTTTTTCCGAGAGCTGTTAACATTGTTGAAACTGAAGTTTATTTTTGAGTTTCTGCTTTTATTACAGAGGATTGTTGTCTGTGTGTGTCTGTGTGTGTGTGTGTGTGTCTGTGTGTGCGTGAGGCCTTCAGTTGCTCGCCTATGAAAACAAAGCAGAATAAGCGACTGCAGCAGGTCTGTAATGATTTGATTCCCGGCCTTCGTGGCTCGTTCGTCCCGTGGCTCGTCACAGGAAGTGGAAGCACCTGTGTGACTGCAGACCTGCTAAAATAACTACTGCCAGGAAGCAGCAGACACGTTTGCATCCTACAGGCTCCAAACTGGACCTGAGCAACCTCCCTTGGCTCCTGTGGAGGGACCACGGTGTTCCCAACCCAGCAGAGAGATCTCTCCAGCTGACCCAGCGTCTGCCCCGGGGCGTCCTAAAGAAAGGAGCAGGAAGTGCTGTGAGGTCCTGAAAGCTCTGAGCCAGAAAGCCTGAA
>NC_142122.1:502500-510000 GCF_056152115.1 Neolamprologus brichardi
CTGGTGTGTGTGAGTCGGTGAGTGTGTCACATTCAGGATGAAGACAGAAGCTCACGCTGCTGACAGACAGATGGTGGCCAGGACACATGTTTTATTCATGCTGTAGTGTGTGTGTGTGTGTGTGTGTGTGTGTGTGTGTGTGTGTGTGTGAGAGAGCAGGCAGCCTGGTTGGCTCTCATGTTACCTGTACAGACCAGTGTAACATTACCTGCAGGCACCTCAGTGCTGTAGCACAGCTGTGTGTGTGTGTGTGTGTGTGTGTGTTCATGGTGAAGTGCGGGCCTGCAGACACCTTCTGAACCTCTGGTCATTATCAGCTCTTGCAGCTCAGCTTACCTGTGGTGTGTGTCAAACTCAGATAAACCTCCCCCTGACCCCTGGTGACCCCTGGTGACCCCAAAGTCCTAGCTGTTGATGTAAACAGTGATCTTAAATTTGGAGGTTACTGAGACACTTCCTGTCTGTCACTGTGCCGTCTCGCCACAGACGTTAACCAGGCCGCTCACTGATAACAAACATAACTCGACCCGAGCGACGCTACATGTGACGATGTCGTTAATCAGTGATGCACAAGAACGAACTTTCCTCTGGACGCTCAGAGACGCCTCAGACCGTCTCTGCCACAGACGTGGAGTCATGTGACCTGCTGTTTGTTTTAAAGACGTTTCTTCCTGCAAATGTCGTCTCTCTCCACGCTGTACTGTCGAGCGCCTGGCAGCCATGTTTTCTTCTTCTTCTGCTGTAGCTGCCTGCTGTCCCGTCATACCGTGCAGACTCCACCTGCAGACTCCACCTGCAGACCATCTCGATAGTCTCCTTCACTGAAACCAAAGTTGGAGCTGATGCAGGGGCACGGGAACCTTTCTGAATTTCCCGTGCATCTCCTCCATGTGTTCCTGCAACAGCTGCAGGTCCTGGTTCTGGTCTAGGATCTGTGGACCAGAACCAGGACCAACGTATCAGCTGCAGGCCGACGTGTGAATATGGAAATGCTCAGTTCCTTCTTTCAGAGCCGCAGGCGTGAAAACGGCTCAGAGCATCGAGATAAACGATTCAAACTTTAATTTTCCACTTTTCCTGAAACGTTGGTGGATTGTTGGCTCAGCTCTGACATGTTCCTGCACACGCTGAGCTGGGGTCACATGGTGGGGAGGGGTCTGCTTTGTGCCATCAGTGCCAGGCTGTGTGTGTGTGTGTGTGTGTGTGTGTGTGTGTGTGTGTGTGTGTGTGTGTGTGAGTGGGACAGTGTTCTGGAATGGAAAGCATTCCCTCCTCGTGGGCTTTTTATTTCCTGACACACACTTTGTCAGCAGCAGGTTGTTTCCTGTTGGCTGACTGCTCACACACACACACACACACAGACACACACACTCTCACTCTGACACACACACACACACACACACACTCTCACTCTGACACACACACACACAAACCGAGAGACTGAAGCTTGCAGCTGTGACTGAAGCTGATCACACGTTTCTGGACTCACTGACATGTTAATATTTATGAAAAGCAGAAATATTCAAACCTTTATTTTGGCGGTGTGAACATGTGAAAGGTCCCCAGTTTGAAACTGAACGTGGATCCACCCGCCGCCTCATTGCTACGCACGCTTTGTTTCCTGATGTGATGTCATCATCGTCACTGTAATGACACTTTTCCTTCTTCGCTCGGTCACAGGACACGCTGCAGCAGCTGATCGTCATGCCGCTGCCCAACATCCTCTGCATCGCCAAGGACCCGATATCAGGTAACGCTTACACACCTTCACAGGTGAACGCACCTCCACACGCTGATCACAGCGCCCTACCAGCGCAGTGAAGATAAACTCAGGTCAGTCCAGTTAGGATCAGAAAACACGCGAGTCCATCTCATCTGCGCAGGTGCAGCAGGTGGTGCTCATCCCAGCTGCTAGAACGAGACCGCCCGCTGCTCCGGGGCGGCTCGTCCATACGCGCCACCCGTACGGTGTCCTTGCAGTGAGGAGAGCCGAGACGCTCAAACGCACTGAGCGTCTGTGCACAGAGATCAGCTGATCACACACCTGAGGCCAGGCTGTGCTGACAGGTGTGCAGACGGTTTCATTAGACACACTCATCAAGTGTAGTCCCACCAGGGTCCCAAACTCTGGAGGTTTCCTGGAAAACAGGGGTGTTAGTGTGTGTGTGTGTGTGTGTCTGTGTGTGTGTGTGCGTGCGTGTGTGTGTCTGTGTGTGTGTGTGTGTGTCTGTGTGTGTGTGTGTTAGTGTGTGTGACAGATTTGTGTAGCTTTCGTGCTTTAAGCCTCGTCTTACAGTCTCACCTGTGGTGACTTCGCTCTGCTGAAGCTGCAGGATTTAAACAGAGTGTGATTGAAAAGTGGTTTGTATTTATTTCTCAGTTGTTCTGAGAGGTCAGAGGTCGGACGGCGTGACCGCCGCACCGCGCTGCTGCTGTGGCGTGAAATCATGGCGCCGTGTATCGAGCTGTGGCGTGACTGTAACCACGAGTTTCTCTGTTTTGTTCCCTCAGCAAAGAGCATGGAGGAGCTGAAGAGGCTTTTGTTGCTGATTCTGGGCTGTGCTGTGCAGGTAACACACACACAGACACACACACACACACGCACACACAGACACACACACAGACACACACACACACACACACACAGACACGCACACACACACGCACACACAGACACACACACACACACACACACACAGACACACACACACACACACACACAGACACACACACACGCACACACAGACACACACACAGACACACACACACACACGCACACACACACAGACACACACACACACACACACACACACACACACTGCCTCTCCCAGGAATCGTGTGTGTGTCGTTTTGCATGTCTGAGCACAGCCGTCGCTTCGTGTTCCTGCTGACGAGGGCTGGACTGGATGTGGGCGGGGCTTCTCGCTCTTTTAAACACCAGTCAGTTGTTGTCTGTTAACCCCGTGGATCCTGATCAGGGAGGTTATTTACTGTGTTGCTGGAAGTGATTTATCCAGATGTGTCGAGCTGAGCGTGCTGACAGGTGGGCTCGGTCTGTTCAGCTCTCCCGTCGCTCTGAACGCAGCGACCTCATCTTCTTCTCGCTTCCCTGTGTTTGTTTCTCCCAGCTTCCTAATTTCCCTCCCCCTTTGTCTCCCTCCCTCTCCCCCTTTGTCTCCCTCCCTGCACTTGCTCGACTGGTTCCCGGGAAGAGGAAGGCCATGAGGGGAACAGGGAGGGAGGAGAAACCACAGGGAAATGATGTTGTTGCATTAAATAGCTGTGACCCCGCCCTGCAGACACACACCTGACAACTAACGGTAGAAGCACATCAGTGAGGATGGCGCTGCCCTCAGCCCTGTACCTGCACGTTCACCTGCACACCTGGCTCCTCCCACCTGAACCTTTATGCTTTGATTTCTCTGAGCTGTGCTGCTGTACGTGTGACATCATCAGTTAGTCTGTGACACACAGACGCGAGTTTAGAGCAGAAACCAAAGATTCATTTTTGTGCTTTGAATGTAAGAAAGCCGACGTGCACGTGCAGTTACATCATCAGTGTTTATTGGTCGTGGATATAACCTGCACAGGTGAACCCCTCACCTGTTACTGACGTATTTACCGTCTCGACTTTTATGTGACGTCGTCTTTTATTTGTTGGTCTCTTTGTGCTGTTAATGTGTAACACACACGTTCATTTTCAACTCTAGTTTTCTGACGTCTGTCATCTTGTTTTTAAACAAACCAGAGAAACAACAGCTGCTATTTGATTTCAATCCTTCATTTCCTGTGTGTGTCTGTGTGTCTGTGTGTGTCTCCTCAGTGTGAGCGTAAGGAGGAGATGATCGAGAAGATCAAGCTGCTGGACATCCAGACTCAGGCGGCCATCGTGTCTCACATCCAGGAGGTGACTGAAACCTGCTGAGAGCAGCTTCACTGCTGATCACTGATCACATGCTGCTGCTGCAGCGGCTCCACCCGGGAAAGTTTGTCCCAGGTGGAGCCGCTGCAGCAGCACCACCCTCACGTTAGTGACCCACGTCAGCCTCACAGCGTTCAGGTTAGGAGGACGCCACCTGCATCGAGCAGAGACGTGGCCTTCTGCTGGCGTCTGTCGACTGTGACGCTAAAACGTCTTTGAACTCTTTAGAAATCATTTTGTATCAATAGAGGCTGAAGGGGAGGGACCCCTCAGAAACTTAGCCAACTAAACCGCTTAACCACCTGAGGAGAGGCCACACCCCTCCCCTGGTTTAGGTTTATCAGCACCAGGCGTGAAGCAGAGAGCAGGTGTAACACTCGCTGTGACATCATCATCAGCAGGAAACTGTTTAGAAACATTAAAATATAAATTTCAGCTGCATTATGGGACGTGTGTGTGTCTGTGTGCGTGTGTCTGTGTGTGTGTGTCTGTGTGTCTGTGTGTGTGTGCGTGCGTCAGGTGACCCACAACCAGCTGAATGTTCTGGACCTGTCCTGGCTGGAGGAAGGAGCAGAGATCATCCACGAGGAGCTCGAGCCTCTGTCCCGCAACATGGCGGCGTCCCTGCGGCAGCTCATCGACCAGCGAGACAAAGCCAGCGAGGTACGCTCGCAGACGCAGCCTTATACACGTGTCCTCAGCGTGACGCGGACGCCGTGATGTCTGTGAACAAGGCGCTGAGTCTGAAGGTCGTGTTTAACTGAAGGAGGGATGAGAGGATGAAACTGGAACGTCTCAGAATAACGTGATTGGTCGCCTTCAATGGTCCACGTGACGTTCTGTGATGTGTTGTTGACGGGAGGTCACAGTAGCTCATATTCAGTGTGTGGTCGTTTGTCTCGTTAAGCTTTGATTGGTCGATCGCATCGATCTCACACGAGATGTTTCCCCTGACATGTTCACGTTTCTGACACCTGCACACCTGCCTTACAGGTGATCGTGGACCTGACCCAGGAGAGGGACTACCTGTCCAGTCAGCAGCCCCAGGACGGGTGCAGAGTCCTGGGTGCGATCGGCCCGGAGCACGGGCGGAGCTCCGTGGGGGCGGGAGTGAATAACGGCGGCTCAGCCGGGGCGGCGCTTTCCAAGGAAGAGAAGCAGCATCTGTCCGTGGAGCTCGCCGACACCAAAGCCAAGCTCCGCAGACACAGACAGGAGCTGTGAGTCCCCGCCTTCAAACACGTCCGTCCAATAAAGTCTGACGAGCCCGCGCTGTAATGTTTATCTCACACTAACGCTAACGAGGCTCCAGCACATCTCACAGGCCGTGTGTACACGACCACGCCGCTGTAATCACAGGGCGGAGACATGTGACTGGAGGTTAACAGCAGGCACGCCTTCAGCTCTCTGCTGAACACTCACACGTCTTTCTCTGATTTTTGGTCATAAACATGAAGTTGAAAAAGAGCGCCGATGGTGTTTCCATAACGACGCTGACAGGACGTGTGTTTAACGGGTGACCGACAGGAAGATAAGATAACTCTTTATTGTCATTGCACAGTCATACATAGTACAATAGTACAATGAAATTGGAAAACTGTCCTACGTCGGCACTACATATAACACAACACGACACAATATGACACATCACAACGCAACACAAACAACACAACACAGTATAATAACTTAGTAATAAAAAAGAAGAATAAGTGTATTTGTATTGCACACTGTTATTATTGCACAGGAATTGCAGGAAACAGTTTAGAGAGAAACGGAGCCACGAAATCTAACACACGACCTCGACGATGTTAACCACTGAAACAGCAGAGTGCTCTCAGAGCGAGCGCGCTGTTGGCCTCAGATAACTAACGGTGTGTGTGTCTGTGTGTGTGTGTGTGTGTGTGTGTGTGTGTGTGTGCAGGGAGGAGAAGACGGAGCAGCTGATGGATTCGAGGCATGAAGCTGAGCGTTTGGATCAGGAGCTGCAGAGACTGAAACAGGAGGTGAGAAACAGGACGAGTCGCTGACGCGCTGACCACAGGAAGCCGTCACGTGTCCGTGAGGAGCGTTTCTGTGGAAGCTCGTTTTCCTGCGTGCCGGAGTCGTGCTCAGCTTTTGGGAGAATCCTCGTCTGCAAAGGGGACGCTTCCTAAGGAAGCAAACACAGAGCCTGTGATTATTCAAAAATGCTCCACAGAGAGCTTCCGATGTTCAACCTGAGCATTTCTTATCTGCTCACTTTGGACCTGCCATGAAGAAGTCGGAGCTGTGGGAACATCTGACGGCTGATGACGGGTCGGACGAGGCGAAGGTGTTCAGGGGCGGAGCTCTGTGGCGGTCTGTGAGGGCGGACGGTGACTGAATACAGGCTGGAAACATCTGGAGCAGCTGGAACCGCTCCTCAGCAGGAACGACGCCGCATCAGGTTGAAGATGAGCCCATATTCTACATAAAAGGATCGATCAGTTTGACCTTTGACCTGCTCTCTGTGGGCTGTGGTTGGAGGACAGCTCTGTCCAGCTGAACATGGTTTGCACGATGGATTATTTCTAACACAGCTGGGATTAGACTCACGTGTAATCTGATGGAGGGTCATCCCCCTCTGCAGTGGTCTCGGTCACTTTGTCCCAGTTTGATGAACTGGTTTTGAGCACGCAGCAGAGATTAATACGTGTACAACAGGATGTTGTAATCCTGCACGGCTTCAGTATTTAAATTACCAACAGATTACAGAGCATCATGAGATCAGAGCGGCGTTTGTGTAGAAGTTTAAGCTCTGGGGTCGTACAGAGTGGCTGGATGGTGGCGGCGCTTTTATCGTGAGGTTTGGATTAATAACAGGAAGGAAGTGACGATAACATGTTCCTGTTTTATTTTTCAGAACCAGTCTCTGTCCGTCGAGGCGCGCTCCGCCCGCGTGTACCGGGACGAGGTGGACTCCATGCGGGAACGAGCCGCTCGCGTCGACCGCCTGGAGACCGAACTGAGCAGATGCAAAGAGAAGCTCAACGACGTTCACTTCTACAAAACCCGAGTGGAGGTAAAACCGGAGCGTCACACCACAGAGCAGCCTCGACATTAAAGCCACCGACAAACACCACCGTCACCTCCGCACGCCGCCTGAAACAGGAAGCTGTGGGTCCTCTGGCGTCCGCTTCAGGCTGGCTCCAAAAGGGAGTCAAATACAGAGCTGGTCTAAGGAGCTTGTAAAGAAAAGCGTCTGGACTTCAAGTTACTTGAAGACGTTTCACCTCTGATCCGAGAAGCTTCTTCAGTTCTAAGGTCAAATGCTGGAGAGTCGCAGACCCACACCCAGTTTCACACCTCGGCTCAGGCGATTAGAGGATCATCAGGGGGTCCTTTTGTCCCTCTGTGGGGGGAAACTCCCACTAGGTTTATATCTGGGACTCTCCACCATTTGACCTTAGAACTGAAGAAGCTTCTCTGATGAAGGTGAAACGTCTTCAAGTAACTTAAAGAAGTCCAGACGCTTTTCTTTGCAAACTCCTTTGACTACGATGACCTGGATGACTGAGAACCTTCACAGACACATACCTGGCTACTTCCATCTTCTGCAT